>NC_135236.1:170549504-170852534 GCF_051348905.1 Ranitomeya variabilis | reverse complement strand
ATTACGCCGATAACCCCATATGTTGATGGATAACCACTGTTTGGACGCACGGCAGGGCTTGGAAGGAAAGAGTGACATTTTGGAATGCAGACTTTGATGGAATGGTCGGTGTACGTCAAGTCGCGTTTGGAGAGTCCCTGATGTGCCTAAACAGTTACAAAAAAAACAAGTGAAAAACAAAAAAACGTCTGCTTGAAAACATGGCAGGGCTAAGAAAGGAATGAGCATTATTTTCCCAAGACAGATTGTGAATGATACGTCCCATTTGAAGAACCCCTGAAATGTGAAAACAGCAGAAATTCCCCAAAATTGACCTCATTTTGGAAACTAGATCCCTCAAGGTATTAATTTGGAGATTAGTGAGTATTTTGAACCCATAGGTGCCTCACAGAATTTTGTGACATGGAGACATAGAAATATGAGAGTTTAGTGGTACAAATGTAATTTTTGTATTTGCTGCAAATTTGTCAGGTACACAAGAGTTAGTTTGCAGGCGACATTTGCAGAGCTCCGAAGGTGCCAGAACAGCAGTAAACCCCCAGAAGTGATCCAACTGTAGAAACTGCACCTCTCAATTAATTCATCTACGGCTGCAATGATCTTTTTGTAACATGCATGCCGTGCTTAATTCTGGAGAATTGCAAATCTGCCAGTCTAGTATCCATACTTTGTGCCCCCATACAGTGTAGCATCACATTCTGCCCAGGTTTTGCTTCTGCTGATATGCCCTCGTAAATTAAGTGCATTCTCTCCATTACAATAATGCCAAATGAGTGGCCTCTTACTGTTGTTTAGGTACAGTGGAGCTCAGGAGGGGGGTACTTGGATTTGGGAGCACAGAATTCACTGTATTTTTTTTTGAGGGGCTGGCAGCCATGTCGCTTTTCCAGAGTCTTTGTTCTACGAGTAAGGTGGTAACCCCCTATAGTTCCAGTGACAGATGAAAGACCTGAGTGGGGGCTGGTTTTGTGGGGGATAAATTATTATTATTATTAGCAACATTTTGGGGTACATATTATTCGATCGGTTCCAGAATAAGGCTGGGATCACATTCTCGTGCTCTACGCTGAGCACTTACATGGGGGTTTTCGTGTAAATCCCACAAAAATGCAATTTAGTCGAAACCCCCAAGGGAACCACCTACCATGAGGCAGATGGAGACACGTCATACTCCGTTTGGTGTCGGCTCTGGTGGTCTCCATCTTTTTAAGAGTTCACAGACCTGTGGTTGTCCACACTTGTGTACTAAATAGATAATAATAATCTTTATTTTTAATAATAATCCTTATTTTTATATAGCGCTAACATATTCCGCAGCGCTTTACAGGTTGCACACATTATCATCGCTGTCCCTGTTGGGGCTCACAATCTAAATTCCCTATCAGTATGTCTTTGGAATGTGGGAGGAAACCGGAGAGCCCAGAGGAAACCCACGCAAACACGGAGAAAACATGCAAACTCTTTGCAGATGTTGTCCTTGGTGGGATTTGAACCAAGGACTCCGGCGCTGCAAGGCTGCGGTGCTAACCACTGCGCCACCGTGCTGCCCACGGTTCTAGATGCCTAGAATGATGGGACACCACGGGAACACAGACCAGTCAAAAGTGACTCCATCTGCCTCATACGTTAGTGGTTCCTTCCGGGTTTTGTCTGAATCGCGGTTTGGAGTAATTTACATGGAAACCCTGACACGCAGGATAATTGTGAGCTGAGCCGTTTTGGGGGGTAGAATGAACAAATAGACAGCAGTATAAGAATAGTTCTTATTTTTATTTTTGCACTGTTCACCGTAAAGTATAAATGATGAGGTGGATTTATTTTTTTTAGGTTTTGCTGCTATCACACAATAAAAATGCTTTTTTATAAAAGTGGGGTATCTTGTCACCATATTGTGAGAACTGTAACTTTTTTATTTTTTTGCGAACAGAGCTGTGTTAGGGCTTATTTTTTGTGGGACAAGTTGCAGATTTTTTTGGCACCAGTTTGAGGTACATAATATATTTTGACTGTTTTTTATTCAGATTTTTCTGACAGAGAATGAACAAAAACCAGCAATTCAGTTATTGTTTTTATTTTATTTTTTTTGCACCGTTCACCATGCAGTAAAAGTGATAAGACCGATTTGTTCATTGGGTTGGTATGATTACAGCGATACTGGTTTTATAGTTTTATGACTTGCTATTTTTACGGTTTGGCGTTTTCATTTATATCATTTTTTTACATATGACTTTTTGATCACCTTTTATTCACTTTTTGTGAGTCACTATGATGAAAAAGCAACATTTTTTGGTATGTTATTTATTTTTATGCAGCGTTCGCTAAACGGAATAAATAACATGCCAGTTTTAGAGAGCGGGTGGTTACGGCTTCACACAAGCCGGTGTTGCAGAGCCACCTGCTCTGCAGCTTGCAAACAAACACTGACACACCCAAACCTTTGCTGCAGGTTTTTAAATGGAATCTGTGGCCATGAACTGCCCCACTGCCATCGTGTAGTTTGCTCCAAAAAGAAAAGTCCATGCTGGGTTTTCCTAAATCTGCCTTGGTCAAATAGCTTTGCCTTCCTCTGGATCAACATGTTAGGGCATGTAAGGTTAGGCTATGGGTTGAACTAGATGGACTTAAAGTCTTCCTTCAACCTTAATAACTATGTAACTATGTAAGTCCAAACATTTTTATTTTGCACTGCAACCACAGCTATGTCTGTGATTGCAATGCACTCCAGAGGGCTCAATATGCATCTATGCGCATCCTGGGGGGGACATACCGTCCCTCGTATATAATTCCCCTCACTGCCTTAGGCCGGTTTCACACGTCAGTGATTCCGGTACGTGAGGAGTCAGATTTCTCACGTACCGGAGACACTGACTCACGTAGACACATTAAAATCAATGTGTCTCTGCACATGTCAGCGTGTTTTCGCGGACCGTGTGTCCGTTTGAAAAACACGGAGACATGTCAGTGTTCGTGGGAGCGCACGGATTACACGGACCCATTAAAGTCAATGGGTCCGTGTAAAACACGTACCGCACACGGATGCTGTCTGTGCGCAGTCCGTGTGCCGTGCAGGAGACAGCGCTACAGTAAGCGCTGTCCCCCCAACGTGGTGCTGAAGCCGACATTCATATCTTCTCTCCAGCAGCGTTCGCTGGAGAGAAGATATGAAAAATCCTTTTTTTTTTTCGTGTTTAAAATAAAGATCCCCCCTATGGGAGGTGGAGCCGCATATTCATGACTGTAATGGGCGGCACCACGTGACCGCTCATACTGGAGAAGCTGCGGCGCGGAGAGGACGCTTTGAGGGAGCCGGGTGAGTATTTTATTAACAGCGGGGGGCGCACAGGGGGTGGGGACAGGGATCTTTATTTTAAACACAAAAAAAAAAAGGATTTTTCATATCTTCTCTCCAGTGAACGCTGCTGGAGAGAAGATATGAATGGCGGCTTCAGCACCAGATGCAGGGGACAGCGCTTATCTCTTGCGCTGTCTCCTGCACGGTCCGTTTGGTACCCAGGCGGCACACGGCTGCCGCACGTGTGCCACACGGATGGCCTACGTGAGCTCACGGACACACGGACACGGATAACTCCGGTACCGGAATTATCTGGACGTGTGGGACAGGCCTTACACATCATACATTATTCTAATGTCACCAGGCAAAATATTTTTTTTTTTAAAGAACCTGAGATTCAAAGCTTAACATTCTGATCTTACCATTTGAAACCTACTGCCATGTCACAGTGTACCTCCCAGTGGGTCTCTAATTCCTAACTTAAAACATGTGGTGCCATGAGCCGACCACCGCCAGAGTGACAGCAGACCAGCGGGTAGCGACCTGGTGCCACTAGTAGCCATGCTGCAAAGCCCCGACACCTCCAGGTTACTCTACCCCACAGGCACACCACCACAGCAGGAATGGCAACACAGCACCAACACCAGGTGAAAGGCGCTAAAAACAAAGCCACGTGTTCCTAAAGTGTGAGCCGAGAGAAAAAAAAATAGGAGGAACCCCTCTTGCAGTCTCTTGCTAGTTAAAAACACCTGGATCAAATGGGAGGAGTGCTGATCCAAGTAAAAGAAAAAAAAAGAAGGGGACAGTACATTAATCTTGAAACTCATCAGGAGCTCACTATAAATGCACTGCTTCTTCTGATGAACAAACTCGTGCAATAATGGCACATGTGCAGGGGTGATAGATCACTGTAGGATGAGTGACCTGTCAGTCAATGACCAGAGGCCGGTGATGGGCAGCGAAGTACAGCAGAGCTGGTGAGTGAAGTGCATGCCCCGCTGCACTTGAGAATAAGGGTAAGTTCACACTGGGCTTTTTGCTGCGTTTTTTTGCTGCTTTTTTTTGCTAATTTTCAGCTGCTTTTTACAGTACCAGCAAAGCCTATGAGATTTCAGAAAGCTCATGCACACACATTGGTTTTTTGTGTCATCAGGATTTTGTGCTTTGCTGCTTTTTTTGGACATAGAGCATGTCATTTCTTTCAGCGTTTTTGCAGTGTTTTTCACCCATTGGCTTGAATGGGTGTTGAAAAAACGTTGCAAAATGCAGCAACAATGCAGGTATCATTATTTGCAGCTTTTTTTCTGCAGAAAAGTCATATGGGCACTTTGTACAAACAGACACAAGTTAACCCAAAAAATGCACCAAAACCGGCCTTTTTGCCTCAGCTTCTTTCCTGCCAAGAAATCATGGTTTGGCTGTAGAAAAAAAGGAGAAAAAACACCCAGTGTGAGCTTACCCTAACACTTAAAAAATAGATTTCTCGAAATGTCCCCAAAAAATTCTATGAGAAAGGTATGAATGTAATAAGCACTATAGGGGTCTTAAACTAATACCTTAGTTAGGGGTCGAATATCCTGCTGAAGTGGTAGTTCTTATTTGCCCACATTCACACATAGGCTCGGACTGGCCCACAGGGTAACTGTATGGGCAGTACTTGGCATAATTCACATGATTTACGCTCTACAGGAAAAAGCAGCATCTCATTCAGTAACCAAATTACCTAGTTTATTAATATAAAGAGATAAAGGTAAATTTGTGAATGAGGGTAGTATAATATTTGTATGCAGGTGAAAAGTGGGCCCCCAAAGTCAATGTTACTGGTGGGCCCTTGGCACGCCAGTCCAACACTGTCCAGATATGAGTTAGAACAATGTAAGAGCCAAAAATAAAAGAAGAGCTGTGCTAAAAACAAGTCAGATGCTAAATAGGAATAAGGTTCCGCTTCATATTAAAAATATAAATCCACCGTCATATTATTTTTATCTTTTGCCTTTTATATTTTGCTAAAATAAGAGGAAAATATAGTATCCACTGTGACGGAAAGGCAGGATCCTGTGTCTTGAGTGCACCCACGCATCAGTGTTGTTCAGTTTGTTATAAACCTTACTGGGGTCAAGATGACAGCATATTGCAGAGGACACTTGGGAGAACAGATTATCTTACCTTGTTACATCAAGAAGAAGCTAGTGGAAAATTTTGTATCATTACTGTAATACATCTGAGTGTAGGAGCACTAGCAGAGCATTATCACATTGCACATATTATATTTATTTTATAGCCTTCCCAGATAATATAATCTGTGTAATTAAAGATCTTAAAAAGAAACCTGGAAATAGTCTGTAAACTGTTTCCTGTTTGTAGGAATTGAAAAATTCTATATGTAGATGCAGGGGAGTAACTACAACAGGTGCAGGGGTTGCAATCGCACCCAGGCCTAGGGGGCCCTAAAAGTCCCTTTAGCCTACAGAAAAAGACTATTGCTATTAAAGATTTAAAATATTTGGGGGCCCCGTTGGAGCTTTCGCATCGGGACCCATGAGTTTCAAGTTACGCCACTGTATAGATGTCTCTATGAGCTTCCTAGAATTAATACATGAATACCAAATGCAGGTTAAAAGCCTCCAATAACTGCTTGTGTAGAAAGTCAGGTAATAAATGCAGAGCAGGACATTTTTCCAACATAACACTCCAATATATAAAATAAATAAATGCTTTGACCTGTTAAGCTATAATTAGATACAAAAGATCCACTGTACATCACAGTGTGCCAGATACCTTCTATTATTTATAGGATTCCTTTCAAAAGTATCCCACTTTTCAACAGTTTTCTTTTTCCCATCTGGATTGAATAAAAATTCTTAGCCTATGTGCGCACGTTGCGGATTTGCTTGCAGAAATTTCTGCAAGGTTTCTGCATCTCTTGGCAGAAAAACGCAGTGGAAAATCTGCGCGTTTTTTATGCGTTTTTGTAAATCCATAGAGCTAAATATAGATATATTATAAAAAAAAAACCCTGTGATGTGATTTCCTTGTTCAACCTCTTCAGCCAGATACCCTCATTAATATTAAATAAAGACACACACACACACACACCAGCCTATGTAGGAGCATAAACATGATTAACCTAAATATGCTGTAACTAAAAGCAAATGTCAGAAATCTGTATGAAATGCAATATCTCTTTATTTTTCAAAAAATTGAAAAAAACATTGTGTGGACTCCCGCATAATTTTAATAACCAGCAGAGGGAAAGCCAACGGCTGAGGGCAATTGTTAATATTCTCGGAAGGAGCCAAAAGCCAAAGGTTCCCAGGCTATATCAGCTCACAGCTGTTTGTTTAGCCTTTAATGGCTAGTTTACAGGGGAACCCCAGAAAAAAAAATTGATATGGGGTCCACCTATAAAAATCGAACCTGAAAAGGCTAGGCAGACATCTGTAGGCTGATATTAATAGCCTGGGAAGTGTCCACCTTCTCATTGATACCCAATCCGAGCTGAGCAGATGAGATGAGGCTGGGCTGGCTACAATCCAATATCTCTGTCACGTATTCCTCCATCCCCACCTGGTCCTCATTCAAAACTTCATGTTTAATTGTGAGCAGTGACTGTTTAAGCAGGCACAGAAGCGGGATAGTTGCGTCATTTCTGCTCATCATCTTTGTGGAGTCCTCAAACTCTTAGAGAACAGAACAAATGTTAGACATCCATGCCCAATCTTCACTTGTTATGTCCAGAGGCTGACCAAAATACTGCTGGGCGTGTTGGAGCTGGTACTCAATCACTGGGCTCTTCTGCTCACAAAGCCTTGACAGCATGTGCAATATGGAGTGGAGTTCCAGTGCGTGGTGATGACACACACCAGTCAGTGAGATGGCACTCACGCTGCTGCTATATCACTGCCAGATCGGCGGCAGCTGTTGACGACTTATAGAAATGGGCACAGCTGACACTGCGTACCTTGACCCAAAACTCTGGCAAATCTGGGTGTTTTCAGAAACCACTGAACTACCAAGTGGAGCACATGTGCCAAGCATGGTATGTGTCTGAGCTTGCTAAGCTTCACAGCCGGCACCAGGTTATGCCCATTGTCACACACGATCATGCCTGGTTGGAGGTTCAGTGACAAAAACCACAGATCTATCTGGTCTGTTATTCCTTTAAGTAACTGCCACGGTGTGTCGTTTGTCTCCATGACAAATTAGCTTCAGCAGAGCCTGTTGCCGCTTCGCTGAGGCAGTGCTGGAGAGCTTCTACCTTGTGCGGACGACACACTCTGAGATATCACATCGGAGATGGAGGATGAGGAGGAGCAGAAGGGGGTGCAGAACTGCTGTAGGAGGTGGAGTAAACCCTGATAGAAGTATGGCCGGCAATCCCCGGCGTCAGGAGCACACGCACCAGGGTGTGACTTGTCCCCAGCCTCCACAAAATTCACCCAGTGTGCCATCAGGCCATTTTGTTTTGTCTCAGAACTCTCTTTAACCCCTTTCCGACATTGGGTTTACTATTACGCCCGATGTTGGGACTCCTCATGTTTGAACCTGCACCTTTTCAGGCCCATGACAGCTGATCTATACAGCTGACATGTGGCCGCAACAGCAGTGGGTGGAATCGTGATCCACCCGCAGCTGTTAATTAGCTAAATGCCACTGTCAATTTCTGACAGCGGCATTTAACTCACGCTTACTGGAAGTGTGTTGTAAATCCCGATGATCGGTGACCTCATCACATGATCACAGGTCACCGATGGGTCGGCATGACAACCAGAGGTCTGAAGTAGACCTTTATGGTTGTCATTGTCAAATTGCTGTGAGCGCCACCCCATGGTCAGAGTTCATAGCAAGTGAGCATTTCTGCTACACACAGGCGACCTGATCATCACCTGAGTGTAGCAGAGGCAATAAAAGTATTGCATCTTCTAGTCTCCCATGGAGACTATTGAAGCATGCAAAGAGTCAAAATCAAAAATATAAAAAAATAAATTAAATATAAAAGTTCAAATTACCCCACTTTCGCCCCATTAAAAAAAAACAATGAAAAAATAAAATATACATATATTTGGTATTGCCGCGTTCAGAATCACCCGATCTATTAATATAAGAAGAGAATTAACCCGATCGGTAAGCAGTGTAACGAGAAAAAAAATGCAAAATGTCAGAATTAGGTTTATTTGGTCGCCGCTACATTGCAATAAAATGCAATAACGAGCGATCAAAGGATCATATCTAGACCAAAATTTGTATCAATAAAAACATTAGCTCGGCACGCAAAAGATAAGTCCTCACCCAACCCCAGATCATGAAAAATGGAGACGCTACAGGTCTCGCGCCATTTATTTTTTGACCAAATGTTTTTTCATCACTTAAATAAAAAAGAACCTAGACATGTTTGGTGTCTATGAACACATAATGACCTGGATAACCATAATGGCAGGTCAATTTTAGCATTTAGCGAAAAAAAACAACAACTATGGAATTAAACTTTTTTTGCATTTCCACCGCACTTGGATTTTTTTTTCCTGTTTTCCAGTACACAATATCTTAAAACCAATGGTGTTTTTCAAAAGTACAACTTGTCCTGCAAAAAACAAGCGCTCCCATGGCCATATTGACTGAAAAATAAAAAAGTTATGGCTCTGGGAATAAGGTTAGCAAAAAAACAAAATGCAAAAACGGAAATACCTCTGGTCGTTAAGGGGTTAAAAATATCCTAGACTGGGGAACGCCTAACTCTTTGACAGAGAAATTCAGGAGTGTTGGTGCTCTCCGGAACTGTTGCCACCTTCTCCCTCTGGTCACTCCACTGCCTCTTCCTGTCTGTTTCGGTGCTGCCCATCTTTTTCCCTCAGCACTGCTGGCCTCACTCTGCATGCCAGCTTCCCAGGTTGGGACAGTGACTTTGTCATCTACCACCTCATTTTCCACCACCGCACCCTGGTCTTCCTAACTTCATGACTTAACAGACTTAGCGGCAACTGTGTCTCATCATCATCTTCCTCCTTATCTCAAATTTGCTGTTCCCCATCATCACGTTCTTGTGGCTGTGGCTGCTCTAAGCTTTGTATATCACTAAACAACATGTCCTTTTGTCCCTCTTGGAGCATGCAGGTTGAGATTCCATAATCAAGAAATGTAGTGGTATAGAGCACCTCGGCGTGTCCAAGTGTGGGATCACTAGTCTCCTGTGACTCTAAATGGTGGTAGGAAGGACGATTAGGGTGAGGATTAAGTGATCCAGGCTTTAGGTTGGTGAGACTGCACAGTGTGGAAGACTGAGTGGTGCATTATCTGCTATTAACTGACCACCTGTTTGCACTGCTCTAGCTGCAGAAGTGGTGTACCTTGCCTCCCTGCAAAGTGGGACAAGAACCTATGTGTTGTGGAGGGGCATGTTTCTTGTGCTCCAGCAACATGTGTAGTTGCACTTGCCCCATGTCCTCAGCATCTGCATGCACCATTATCAGCACTTCCACTTCCTCATCCCTTAAAGCATGCCTTATGCATTTTTAATTGCGAGGTCTCTTGAAACTAAGTGCATTTTTAATAAAAGAAAAAAGTTGTTGGTCACCTGCAGCAATCAAAGCAGTTTTTGGGAGTTTACTCCACCATAATGTAACAGAAAGAATGCAAAAGTGAATGGATGATGATCAAATTCAATCCAGAAAAATTATTCAATGCTTTTTCTTCAGTTTTAGAGATAACAGAAATGTTCACAGACCACGTAACACTCTATGGCTGACAAATAGAAGCCTAATCTGTCCCCTCCCACACCACATGAGGCATGGGACACAAATGTAAGGGAAACAAGACACAGGGATAAATGAATACCACTATCATACAAAAACACTCACCAACAAATAAGAAGGAAGAGAGGGAAAGGGAGGAATAAACAAACTAAATAGAAATAAGCATAAGGGGATAAACACTCACGCTACTACTGCACACAGATTACTTTAACTACTACTCCCTACTACACAGCTCAACTCTTTCCAGGACGAAGATTCTTTCACTGGCAAGGAAGAAATGGCCAGAGCCAGTATATGTAGGGGAGAGAAAATGATTTAAGCAGTTGCAGCTGAGAACAACCATGCTGTACGTTCTCATACAGGATGGAAAGAGTCCTTAACCCTTTCAGCACTGATGGAAAGGAAATCCTTTTAAAACAAGACATTAATCACACCAGGGTTTTCTTATCTACTATATAATTGTCTAAGGGTCACTTCCGTCTGTCTGTCTGTCCTGGAAATCCTGCATCGCTGATTGGACCAATTGTGCAATATACTACGTGGGCTGTGCAATATACTACGTAGGCTGGGCAATATACTATGTGGCTGTGCAATATACTATGTGGCTGTGCAATATACTATGTGGCTGTGCAATATACTATGTGGCTGTGCAATACACTGTGGCTGTGCAATATACTATGTGGCTGTAATATACTACGTGGCTGTGCTATTTAATACGTGGGCTGTTATATACTACGTGGCTGTGCTATATACTACGTGGCTGTGCTATATACTATGTGGCCGGCCGCGAACAATCAGCGACAGGCGCAGTCCGGCCACAAATTGGCGTGGGATTTGAACCACACTTCGCTAATTGGTCGCGCCCGGCCGGCCGAATCCTATGTATTCAATGTATTATTCTAAAATCTTTATAAATAAACTACATATATATTCTAGAATACCCGATGCGTTAGAATCGGGCTACCATCTAGTCCAATATAATAGCATTCTGATAGGGAATTTAGATTGTGAGTCCCATCGGGGACAGCGATAATAATGTGTGCAAAACTGTAAAGCGCTGCATAATATGTAAGCGCTATATAAAAATAAAGATTATTATTATTATTATAGCAGAATGATGTGGAGGCTGAGACCCTGATTCTAGTTATGTGTCACTTGCTGGTCTGCATGTTGTCATTTTGATACAATGTGCACATGGAAAGAAAAAACTCCAGCTCCAGGAATAAAAAGTATCAAAAATGTATTTAAACATATTAAAATTTGGAAAACTGCTGACAAGTAGTGTTGAGCATTCCGATACCGCAAGTATCGGGTATCGGCCGATATTTGCTGTATCGGAATTCCGATACCGAGATCCGATACTTTTGTGGTATCGGGTATCGGTATCGAAACAACATTAATGTAAAAATGTGTAAAAGAGAGAATTAAAATAAAAAATATTGCTATACTCACCTCTCCGACGCAGCCTGCACCTTACCGAGGGAAGCGGCAGCGTTCTTTGTTTAAAATTCGCGCTTTTCTTTCCTTACGTGAAGTCCCGGCTTTGTGATTGGTCAATTGACCAATCACAGCAAGCCGTGACGTAATTTCAGGTCCTTAAGGATTTTAAAATTACGTTCCGGCTTTGTGATTGGTTGCGTCGCAGTCACATGGGCGACGCAACCAATCACAAGCCGTGACGTCACGGGAGGCTGGACACGCGCGCATTTTAAAATGCGCGCTTGTCCAGCCTCCCGTGACGTCCCGGCTTGTGATTGGTTGCGTCGCGATCAACCAATCACAAGCCGGGAGGCTGGACAAGCGCGCATTTTAAAATGCGCGCTTGTCCAGCCTCCCGTGACGTCCCGGCTTGTGATTGGTTGCGTCGCGATCAACCAATCACAAGCCGGGAGGCTGGACAAGCGCGCATTTTAAATGCGCGCGTGTCCAGCCTCCCGGCTTGTGATTGGTTGCGTCGCGGTCAACCAATCACAAAGCCGGGACGTAATTTTAAAATCCTGAAGGACCTGAAATTACGTCACGGCTTGCTGTGATTGGTTGCGTCGCCCATGTGACTGCGACGCAACCAATCACAACGCCGGAACGTAATTTTAAAATCCTGAAGGACCTGAAATTACGTCACGGCTTGCTGTGATTGGTTGCGTCCCGGCCACATGGGCGGCACGCGACCAATCACAAGCCGGGACTTCACGTAAAGGAAAGAAAAGCGCGAATTTTAAACAAAGAACGCTGCCGCTTCCCTCGGTAAGGTGCAGGCTGCGTCGGAGAGGTGAGTATAGCAATATTTTTTATTTTAATTCTTTATTTTACACATTAATATGGATCCCAGGGCCTGAAGGAGAGTTTCCTCTCCTTCAGACCCTGGGAACCATCAGGGATACCGTCCGATACATGAGTCCCATTGACTTGTATTGGTATCGGGTATCGGATTGGATCCGATACTTTGCCGGTATCGGCCGATACTTTCCGATACCGATACTTTCAAGTATCGGACGGTATCGCTCAACACTACTGACAAGCGAAAAATTACATCATTTGGATGGAAGCTACCATGTAGTCGCTGGACGCGTTTCGAGCACAAACAGCGTTCTTAGACTTCAGTATGAGACTAAACAAACGAACCCAATATATAACCACTAAAAGCAGGTGAAAATAATTCAGCTAAATACTTTGGGTCAATACCATGTCGGCTTTGCGGGAGGGAGAGAACCAAAGCAAAGCTGCAATGGCAACAAGACATATAAAAGAGAGAAAAAAACAACAAGAAAAAACACATAACAAGCAGAATGAAAAAAAAAATAAATACAAAAAATGAATAGCTAAATATAAAATGTGGAATGAACACAAAAAACACAAGTATAAATTAATAATGCAACATAGCTTCTTTTCTGAGATTTAACCCTAATGGAACACGAGTATTTAGCAAATAGATCCAAAATGCTTCTCTGTCACGCAGTTTTTTCTCTCTATCTCCCCCCCTGATATCTCGATATATCTGCTCAATTGCAAAAACTCTTAAATTAGTTGTTTGTCTGTTATGTATTCTGATAAAGTGATTAGAAATATTGGAAACTTATCTGATTGATGGTTGTAATATGTCATAAAGATGTTCACGGAAACGATCTTTTAATCTTTTTATAGTAGATCCGACATAAAAAAGTTTGCAATCTGTGCACTCGATATAAATTACGTAATTTGTATTGCAGTTCAAAAAACTCTTAATAAAAATTTTTTTCTGATTTTCAGAACAGGAGAAATTAGAGGTTTTTTTTAGTATAGGGTTTTACAAGGGTGTGACCCACATTTATAAAACCCTTTAGTAGATAACCATCCAGTTGGATTCCTGGTACTCATGGAATCTAAATGGCTAGGGGATAAAACATTACCCAAATTGGGAGCACGTCTTGATACTATTTTTATACCATCCTGGAGAATTGTATCCATAATATGGTCGTCCCTTAATATGTTGAGGTTTTTATAAACAATATTAGAAACAGATTTAAAGAAAGTACTATAGGTTAATACCAGAACTGGTTGATCATTAGAATTTTTATTAATGATGTCTTTTTATTCAAAAATGGCCTTAATATTAATAAGATCCGATCTGTGTTTGGTGTCAGCAATATCAAAAGCACGTTTAATGCTCCAATTGGGATAATGTCTGGTGGTCAGACGTTTTTTAACCCCTTAATCCCATATGACGTTCTATCATGTCAAGTTGACCTGGGACTTCATTCACAGTGACGGGATAGTACTGTACGTCATATGCGATCGGCCGCACTCACGGGGGGGAGCGCGGCTGATCGCGGCCGGGTGTCAGCTGACTATTGCAGCTGACATCCGGCACTATGTGTCAGGAGCAGTCACGGACCGCTCCCGGCACATTAACCCCCGGCACACTGCGATCAAACATGATCGCAGTGTTCCGGCGGTACAGGGAAGCATCGCGCAGGGAGGGGGCTCCCTGCGTGCTTCCCCGAGACGATCGGTACAAGGCAATGTGCTCACCTTGTACCGAGCGTCTCCTCCCTGCAAGCCCCGGATCCAAAATGGCCACGGGGCTACTTCCGGGTCCTGCTGGGAGGTGACTTACCAAGTGCCTGCTCAGAGCAGGCGATGGTAAGCCAGGAGCAGGGCACGTCAGATCGCTGATCTGACACAGTGCTCTGCAAAGTGTCAGATCAGCGATCTGTCACTATACAGTGATGTCCCCCTTGGGACAAAGTAAAAAAGTTTTAAAAAATTTTTTTAAATGTGTAAAAAAAAATAAAAAATTCCTAAATAAAGAAAAAAAAATATTTTCCCATAAATACATTTCTTTATCTAAATAATATAAAACAAACAGTAACAGTACACATATTTAGTATCGCCGCATCCGTAACGACCCGACCTATAAAACTGTCCTACTAGTTAACCCCTTCAGTGAACACCGTAAAAAAAAAAGAAAAACGAGGCAAAAAACAACGCTTTATTATCATACCGCCGAACAAAAAGTGGAATAACACGCGACCAAAAAGACTGATATAAATAACCATGGTACCGCTGAAAACGTCATCTTGTCCCGCAAAAACGAGCCACCACACAGCATCATCAGCAAAAAAATAAAAAGTTATAGTCCTCAGAATAAAGCGATGCAAAAATAATTATTTTTTCTATAAAATAGTTTTTATCGTATAAAAGCGCCAAAACATAATAAAAATTATGTAAATGAGGTATCGCTGTAATCGTACTGACCCGAAGAATAAAACTGCTTTATCCATTTTACCAAACGTGGAGCAGTATAAACGCCCCCCACCCCCCCCAAAGAAATTAATTAATAGCTGGTTTTCGGTCATTCTGCCTCACAAAAATCGGAATAAAAGGCGAGAAAAAAATATCACATGCCCAAAAATGGTACCAATAAAATTGTCAACTCCTCCCGCAAAAAACAAGACCTCACTTGACTCTGTGGACCAAAATATGGAGAAATTATAGCTCTCAAAATGTGGTAACGCAAAAAATATTTTTTTGCAATAAAAAGCGTCTTTTAGTGTGTGACAAATCTGCTAAAAAACCCGCTATAAAAGTAAATCAAACCCCCCATCATCACCCCCTTAGTTAGGGAAAAATAAAAAATAAAAAAAAAGTATTTATTTCCATTTTCCCATTAGGGTTAGGGGTGGGGCTAGGGTTAGGGTTGGGGCTAGGGTTAGGGCTACAGTTAGGGTTAGGGCTACAGTTAGGGCTGGGGCTAAAGTTAGGGTTAGGGCTGGGGCTAAAGTAAGGTTGGGGCTAAAGTTAGGGTTAGGGCTGGGGCTAAAGTAAGGTTGGGGCTAAAGTTAGGGTTAGGGTTGGGGCTAAAGTTAGGGTTGGAGCTAAAGTTAGGGTTAGGGTTTGGATTACATTTACGGTTGGGATTACGGTTAGGGGTGCGTCAGGGTTAGGGGTGTGTTTAGGGTCATGGTTGGGATTAGGGTTAGGGGTGTGTTTGGGATAGGGTTTCAGTTAGAATTGGGGGTTTCCACTGTTTAGGCACATCAGGGCTCTCCAAACGTGACATGGCGTCCGATCTCAATTCCAGCCAATTCTGCGTTGAAAAAGTAACAGTGCTCCTTCCCTTCTGAGCTCTCCCGTGCGCCGAAAGAGGGGCTTATCCCAACATATGGGGTATCAACATACTCAGGACAAATTGGACAACAACTATTGGGGTCTAATTTCTCTTGTTACCCTTGGGAAAATAAAAATTTGGGGCGCTAAAAAAACATTTTTCAGGGGAAAAAATTAATTTTTATTTTCACGACTCTGCATTATAAACTGTAGTGAAACACTTGGGGGTTCAAAGTTCTAACAACACATCTAGATAAGTTCCTTGGGAGGTCTAGTTTCCAATATGGGGTCACTTGTGGGGGATTCCTACTGTTTAGGTGCATCAGGGGCTCTGCAAATGCAACGTGTCGCCTGCAGACCAATCCATCTAAGTCTGCATTCCAAATGGCGCTCCTTCCCTTCCGAGCTCGGCCATGCGCCCAAACGGTGGTTCCCCCCACATATGGGGTATCAGCATACTCAGGACAAATTGGACAACAACTTTTGGGGTCCAATTTCTCCTGTTACCCTTGGGAAAGTACAAAACTGGGGGCTAAAAAATAATTTTTGTGGGAAAAATGTTTTTTTATTTTCACGGGTCTGCGTTATAAACTGTAGTGAAACACTTGGGGGTTCAAAGCTCTCACAACACATCTAGATGAGTTCCTTAGGGGGTCTACTTTCCAAAATGGTGTCACTGGCGTCCCATCTCAATTCCAGTCAATTTTGCATTGAAAAGTCAAATGGCGCTCCTTCCCTTCCAAGCTCTGCCATGCGCCCAAACAGTGGTTTACCCCCACATATGAGGTATCAGCGTATTCAGGACAAATTGGACAACTTTTGGGGTCCAATTTCTTCTCTTACCCTTGGGAAAATAAAAAATTGGGGGCGAAAAGATCATTTTTGTGAAAAAATATGATTTTTTATTTTTACGGCTCTGCATTATAACCTTCTGTCAATCACTTAATGGGTCAAAGTGCTCACCACACATCTAGATAAGTTCCTTAGGGGGTCTACTCTCCAAAATGGTGTCCCTTGTGGGGGGTTTCAATGTTTAGGCGCATCAGGGGCTCTCCAAATGCAACATGGCGTCCCATCTCAATTCCAGTCAATTTTGCATTGAAAAGTCAAATGGCGCTTCTTCGCTTCCGAGCTCTGACATGCGTCCAAACAGTGACTTACCCCCACATATGGAGTATCGGCGTACTCAGTACAAATTGTACAACAACTTTTGGGGTCCATTTTCTTCTGTTACCCTTGGTAAAATAAAACAAATTGGAGCTGAATTAAACTTTTTGTGTAAAAAAAGTTAAATGTTCATTTTTTTTTAAACATTCCAAAAATTCCTGTGAAACACCTGAAGGGTTAATAAACTTCTTGAATGTGGTTTTGTGCACCTTGAGGGGTGCAGGTTTTAGAAAATACCCAAGTGTGACACAATTCTATCATATAGACCCCTCAAAATGACTTCAAATGAGATGTGGTCCCTAAAAAAAATGGTGTAAAATTGAGAAATTGCTGGACAACTTTTAACCCTTATAACTCCCTAACAAAAAAAAAATTTTGGTTCCAAAATTGTGCTGATGTAAAGTAGACATGTGGGAAATGTTACTTATTAATTATTTTGTGTGACATATCTCTGTAATTTAATTGTATAAAAATTAAAAGTTGGAAAATTGCGAAATTTTCTAAATTTCTGCCAAATTTCCGTTTTTTTCACAAATAAACGCAGGTAATATCAAAAGAAATTTTACCACTATCATGAAGTACAATATGTCATGAGAAAACAGTGTCAGAATCACCGGGATCCGTTGAAGCGTTCCAGAGTTATAACCTCATAAAGGGACAGTGGTCAGAATTGTAAAAATTGGCCCGGTCATTAACGTACAAACCACCCTTGGGGGTAAAGAGGTTAATATTAATGCCATTTCTGAAAAAAACAAAACATCATTAATAAAAATTCTAATGATCACCCAGTTCTGGTATTAACCTATAGTACTATCTTTAAATCTGTTTCTAATATTGTTTATAAAAATCTCAACATATAAGGCTATGTGCACACTTTGCGGATTCCACTGCGGATTTTTCTGCAGCGGAATTCCAAAAACCCGCAGTGAAAACCCGTCGCGGTTTTTACTGCGGATTTATCGCGGTTTTTACTGCGGATTCTTCTGTGGTTTTTCATCTGAATTTTCCTATTGGAGCAGGTGAAAATCCGCAGAAAAGAAGTGACATGCTGTGGAATGTAATCCGCTGTGTTTCCGCGCGGTTTTTTCCGCAGCATGTGCACAGCGTTTTTTGTTTCCCATAGGTTTACATTGTACTGTAAACTTATGGGAAACTGCTGCGGATCCTCAGCGGTCAAATCCGCTGCGGATCTGCAGCAAAATCCGCAAAGTGTGCACATAGCCTTAAGGGACGACCATATTATGGATACAATTCTCCAGGATGGTATAAAAATAGTATCAAGACGTGCTCCCACTTTGGGTAATGTTTTATCCCCTAGCCATTTAGATTCCTTGAGTACCAGGAATCCAACTGGATGGTTATCTACTAAAGGGTTTTATAAATGCGGGTCACACCCTTGTAAAACCTGTCCCTATACTAAAAAAACCTCTAATTTCTCCTGTTCTGAAAATCAGAAAAAAATTTTTATTAAGAGTTTTTTGAACTGCAATACAAATTACGTAATTTATATCATTGAGTGCACAGATTGCAAACTTTTTTATGTCGGATCTACTATAAGAGGATGAAAAGATCGTTTCTGTGAACATCTTTATGACATATTGCAACCATCAATCAGACACGTTTCCAATATTTCTAATCACTTTATCAGAAAACATAACAAACAAACAACTAATTTAAGAGTTTTTGCAATTGAACAGATATATCGAGATATCAGGGGGGGAGATAGAGAGAAAAAACTGCGTGACAGAGAAGCATTCTGGATCTATTTGCTAAATACTCGTGTTCCATTAGGGTTAAATCTCAGAAAAGAAGCTATGTTGCATTATTAATTTATACTTGTGTTTTTTGTGTTCATTCCACATTTTATATTTAGTGATTCTTTTTTTTTTTTTTTTTTTTTCTCTCTTTTATATGTCTTGTTGTCATTGCAGCTTTGCTTTGGTTCTCTCCCTCCCGCAAAGCCGACATGGTATTGACCCAAAGTATTTAGCTGAATTATTTTCACCTGCTTTTAGTGGTTATATATTGGGTTCGTTTGTTTAGTCTCATGCTGAAGTCTAAGAGCGCCGTTTGTGCTCGAAACGCGTCCAGCGACTACATGGTAGCTTCCATCCAAATGATGTAATTTTTCGCTTGTCAGCAGTTTTCCAAATTTTAATATGTTTAAATAAATTTTTGATACTTTTTATTCCTGGAGCTGGAGTTTTTTTTTCCATGTGCACAAGTTTCAACGTCAGACAGAGATGTTTTTTTCCTTGCTCGGACATTATGTGGACTACAGATGAATGTTTCTACTGGGTGAGCTGAAAAGTTTTTCTGTTTTTCATTTTGATACACTACAGCAGTGGAACACGGCTTTTCTCAGTTGTGCAGGTGGTCAGATAGGGTCCCAGCCTGTAAAATTAATGTAGAAAAGAATCAGGCACTCTTAAGTGGATTATGTAGAAAAATGATTTAACTGTATGGTTTAATATACATATAAAGCATGTGACCTTTCAGGCAAACCGACTTATCAAACACAAACTGGAAAAACAATGGTATAACTTCAGAAAAAACACAAATAGGATAAAACGAATACATAAGACAACTATAGCAATTGCAAATAAACTAAAGCAACAGACACAATCATGTCAGAGAAAATCTGTTCACAAAGAATGACTAATGTTGAGTATTGGAAAACGAACAGTACAAAGGTAAACAGGTGAACAAAGGGTTAAGCACCAGGCTGATATATAATGAAATATATATAGAAAGAAAAAAAAAAGACACAAAAAGGTATGAACCAGGTACATAATATTCATGGCACAGTGTTGACATACTATATGGTGATAAATATCTTGGAAATAGAAAAGTAAATCATAATGGAAACAGTATTCTTTCAGCAAATTCAAAGGACATATCTAGCAATGGCGTATAGATTTAATAATGTCAAGACAAAACCTGTTCATGAGAAGAGACTTCAAACATACAATATAGGAGATACACTAGACAGCAAAGAGGATATGCAGGGGAGTAAAAGATGAAACATCCATAGTTAATGTATCATCAAATGTATATAGAAATACTGAGCAAAACTTAGAGATATGATCCAAATCCTTAGCATGCAATGTTCTTATCTATGGTGGTAATAGGCAGGGCCGGACTGGCCATCTGGCATTTCTGGCAAATGCTGGAAGGGCCGGTCCCTGTAGTGGGCCACTCAGTCTATCATCACCTACACTCTTCAGCAGGATGTCAGCAAGGCAGCATTATCTCGCCTTGTACACATGATTGCGCTGTGCTGCAGTGCAGAAACCAGCAGGATCAGAGGGAGGTGTACTGTGCTGTACTGTGCCACCCCTTAGCCGTGCTGATTTCAGTTGTACATCATAATCGTATGCACAAGGCAAACTAATGCTGTATGAGAACACTAGAACTACGTTGTGAAGGTAGCGCTATGTGAATTGTGACCACTGCCGCTCAAAATAAGGTGCAGGTGACCTGTGATGAGGCGACTGCTTTAAAGTACATCACCTGGAGTCATATCTGGTGATGGCGTCGGACGTGACGTAAGAGCAGTTGGCAATGGATGGCAGTGGATAGCAAGACACATACTGGAAATGACGCCAACTACAAGTGGCGTCGGCATATCAATCAGAGTGAACGTCTCAATGGAAGCCACTAAACAAATCACACAGAAGTTCCGAAGTACAAAGGATGCACAGAGGAGGAATTAAAAGCAAGCTAGATATGAAGGAAAACTGAAGGAGATGCAGAGCAAAGTGGTAGATAGAAGAGAAAAAAGTGCAAAATGAGAAAAATAAACAAAAATTAGGAATAAAAAAAAGTAAAGAATAGAAATGAGAAATGAAATAAAAATAAATATATAAAAAAAAAATAGTTTTCACAGTGTATGTTTGATAAAGATCGGTTTTACCGAAACATTACATAATTTATGCACTATATTCGGCAATACAATTAACCCCTTAATCCCATATGACGTACTATCCCGTCAAGGTGACCTGGGACTTAATCCCCAGTGACGGGATAGTACGTCATAGCGATCGGCCGCGCTCACGGGGGGAGCGCGGCCGATCGCGGCCGGGTGTCAGCTGCCTATCGCAGCTGACATCCGGCACTATGTGCCAGGAGCGGTCACGGACCGCCCCCGGCACATTAACCCCCGACACACCGCGATCAACCATGGTCGTGGTGTACCGGCGGTACAGGGAAGCATCGCGCAGGGAGGGGGCTCCCTGCGGGCTTCCCTGAGACGATCGGTACAAGGGAATGTACTCACCTTGTACCGAGCGTCTCCTCCTTGCAGGCCCCGGATCCAAAATGGCCGCGGGGCTGCATCCGGGTCCTGCAGGGAGTACTGCCGGGTACCGTGCAGGCGCTGGTAAGCCTGCAGCGATGTGACTGAGATCGGCGATCTGATAGTTTGCATAGCACTCTATCAGATCGGCGATCTGTGATGTCCCCCCCTGAGACAAAGTAAAAAAGTAAAAAAAAAAAAAATTTCCACATGTGTAAAAAAAAAAACATAAAAAAAATAATAAATTCCTAAATAAAGAGAAAAAAAATTATTCCCATAAATACATTTCTTTATCTAAAAAAAAAAACAAAAAAACAATAAAAGTACACATATTTAGTATCGCCGCGTCCGTAACGACCCAACCTATAAAACTATCCCACTAGTTAACCCCTTCAGTGAACACCGTAAGAAAAAAAAAAAAACGAGCAAAAAAACAACGCTTTATTATCATACCGCCGAACAAAAAGTGAAATAACACGCGATCAAAAATATGGATATAAATAACCATGGTACCGCTGAAAACGACATCTTGTTCCGCAAAAAACGAGCTGCCATATAGCATCATAACCAAAAAAATAAAAAAGTTATAGTCCTCAGAATAAAGAGATGCCAAAATAATTATTTTTTCTATAAAATAGCTTTTATCGTATAAAAGCGCCAAAACATAAAAAATGATATAAATGAGATATCGCTGTAATCGTACTGACCTGACGAATAAAACTGCTTTATCAATTTTACCAAACGTGGAACGGTATAAACGCCTCCCCCAAAAGAAATTCATGAATAGCTGGTTTTTGGTCATTCTGCCTCACAAAAATCGGAATAAAAAGTGATTAAAAACTGTCACATGTCCGAAAATGTTACCAATAAAAACGTCAACTCGTCCTGCAAAAAACAAGACCTCACATGACTCTGTGGACCAAAATACGGAAAAATTATAGGTCTCAAAATGTGGAGACGCAAAAACTTTTTTGCTATAAAAAGCGTCTTTTAGTGTGTTACAGCTGCCAATCATAAAAATCCGATATAAAAAATGCTATAAAAGTAAATCAAACCCCTCTTCATCACCCCCTTAGTTAGGGAAAAATAATAAAATTAAAAAAATGTATTTATTTCCATTTTTCCATTAGGGTTAGGGTTAGGGCTAGGGTTAGGGCTAGGGTTAGGGTTGGGGCTAGGGTTGGGGCTAAAGTTAGGGATAGGGTTGGGGCTAAAGTTAGGGATAGGGTTGGGGCTAAAGTTAGGGTTGGGGATAAAGTTAGGGTTGGGGCTAAAGTTAGGGTTAGGATTACATTTACGGTTGGGATTAGGGTTGGGATTAGAATTAGGGGTGTGTCAGGGTTAGGGGTGTGGTTAGGGTTACAGTTGGGATTAGGGTTAGGTGTGTGTTTGGATTAGTTTCAGGTAGAATTGGGGAGTTTCCACTGTTCAGGCACATCAGGGGCTCTCCAAACGCGACATGGCGTCTGATCTCAATTCCAGACAATTCTGCGTTGAAAAAGTAAAACAGTGCTCCTTCCCTTCCGAGCTCTCCCGTGCGCTCAAACAGGGGTTTACCCCAACATATGGGGCATCAGCGTACTCGGGACAAATTGCACAACAACTTTTGGGGTCCAAGTTCTCTTGTTATCTCTGGGAAAATAAAAATTTGGGGGGCTAAAAATCATTTTTGTGGGGAAAAAAAGGATTTTTTATTTTCACGGCACTGCGTTGTAAACTGTAGTGAAACACTTGGGGGTTCAAAGTTCTCACAACACATCTAGATAAGTTCCTTGGGAGGTCTAGTTTCCAATATGGGGTCACTTGTGTGGGTTTCTACTGTTTGGGTACATCAGGGGCTCTGCAAATGCAACGTGACGCCTGCAGACCAATCCATCTAAGTCTGCATTCCAAATGGCGCTCCTTCCCTTCCGAGCTCTGCCATGCGCCCAAACAGTGGTTCCCCCCCACATATGGGGTATCAGCGTACTCAGGACAAATTGGACAACAACTTTTGGAGTCCAATTTATCTTTTTACCCTTGTGAAAATACAAAACTGGGGGCTAAAAAATCATTTTTCTGAAAAAAAAAAAAGAATTTTTATTTTCACGGCTCTGCGTTATAAACTGTAGTGAAACACTTGGGGGTTCAAAGCTCTCAAAACACACTAAGATAAGTTCCTTAGGGGGTCTACTTTCCAAAATGGTGTCAATTGTGGGGGGTTTTAATGTTTAGGCACATCAGGGGCTCTCCAAACGCGACATGGTGTCCCATCTCAATTCCAGTCAATTTTGCATTGAAAAGTCAAATGGCGTTCCTTCCCTTCTGAGCTCTGCCATGCACCCAAACAATGGTTTACCCCCACATATGGGGTATCAGCGTACTCAGGACAAATTGCACAACAACTTTTGTGGTCTAATTTCTTCTCTTACCCTTGGGAAAATAAAAAATTGGGGGCGAAAAGATCATTTTTGTGAAAAAATATGATTTTTTATTTTTACAGCTCTGCATTATAAACTTCTGTGAAGCACTTGGTGGGTCACAGTGCTCACCACACATCTAGATAAGTTCCTTAAGGGGTCTACTTTCCAAAATGGTGTCACTTGTGGGGGGTTTCAATGTTTAGGCACATCAGGGGCTCTCCAAACGCAACATGGCGTCCCATCTCAATTCCAGTCAATTTTGCATTGAAAAGTCAAAGGACACTCCTTCGCTTCCGAGCTCTGTCATGTGCCCAAACAGTGGTTTACCCCCACATATGGGGTATCGGCGTACTCAGGACAAATTGTACAACATCTTTTGGGGTCCATTTTCTCCTGTTACCCTTGGTAAAATAAAACAAATTGGAGCTGAAATTAATTTTGTGTGAAAAAAAGTTAAATGTTCATTTTTATTTAAACATTCCAAAAATTCCTGTGAAACACCTGAAGGGTTAATCAACTTCTTGAATGTGGTTTTGAACACCTTGAGGGGTGCAGTTTTTAGAATGGTGTCACACTTGGGTATTTTCTATCATATAGACCCCTCAAAATGAATGGTAAAAAAAAATTCCAAGGTTTGCTTAAAAAAAAAAAAATTAAAAAAAAAAATTGCGCAATTTTCCGATAACGGTAGCTTCTCCGATTTTCGTGATCTGGGGTCGGGTGAGAGCTTATTTTTTGCGTGCCGAGCTGACGTTTTTAATGATACCATTTTGGTGCAGATATGTTCTTTTGATCGCCCGTTATTGCATTTTAATGCAATTTTGCGGCAACCAAAAAAAGTAATTTTGGTGTTTTGATTTTTTTTTCGCTACGCCATTCAGCGATCAGCTTAATCCTTTGTTTTTATTGATAGATCGAGCGATTCTGAACACGGCAATACCAAATATGTGTAGGTTTAATTTTTTTTTATTGTTTTATTTTGATTGGGGCGAAAGGGTGGTGATTTGAACTTTTATATATATTTTTTTTGTTTTATATTTTTAAACACTTTTTTTTAAATTTTGGCATGCTTCAATAGCCTCCATAGGAGGCTAGAAGCATGCACAACTCGATCGCCTCTGCTACATAGAGGTGAAGCACAGATCACCTCTATGTAGCAGAAATGCAGGGTTGCTTTGAACGCCGACCACAGGGTGGCACTCAAAGCAATCGGCAATCAACAACCATAGAGGTCTCAAGGAGACCTCTGGTTGTTATGGCAATGCACCGATTACCCCCGATCATGTGGCATGCGAGCGGAGCGCTAGTTAAATGCCACTGTCAGCGTTTGACAGCGGCATTTAACTAGTTAATGGGCGATCCGCCCGCGCTCATTGCGCGCACATGTCAGCTGTACAAAACAGCTGACATGTCATGGCTTTAAGGTGGGTTCACCGCCGGAGCCCACCTCAAAGCAGGGGATCTGCCAGCTGAGGTACTATTCCGTCAGCTGGCAGAAAGGGGTTAATAGTGCCGGATTCTTTTCTACATGTCATTTTGATATAATTACCTTTTTCTGTTCTCCAGATTCAGCAGTGCTCTTAATGCTGTGCTGTCTAACCCCACCCACAAAACTGATTGTACGCTGTGCATAGGCATAAAGATGCTAATAATGGGTGGGGGCGTGGTTACATAAAGCAGTTGACTAGAAGGCAAGAGACATCTAGTTCTGTAGTGATAGTCTCCTACTGATAAATACTGATTTTATTGGAACACCAACAAACAGACTAATCTAGACACACAGCTGGAATTGGGCTCTAAGGCCGAGTTCACATTAGCATTTCTGTGCACAGCGTATGATCAGCATACATCCGCATGTGTCATGCGTACATAACTTTAACATGGTGTACACAGTGACATGCGTTTGCATGCGTTGTTTCACAGTGTGCAGCAGTGTCCGGCGAACGCAACATGTTGCATTTTTTGGGGCATCAAATATTGCGCAATCATGCGTATGCGAATGATTGCAGATGAGTGCGTAAAATAACACATTACTGTCTATGGGAACGCATTAGTACGCAAGGACATGCGCACGCATGCGCTCGATACGCATGCTTACTTCAGACTGAACATGTCTAGGAACTGGTCTCAGCCACTCCTAAAACAAAGGGGTATAAAAGGGGGTGAGGACACAGCAATTTCATTACTCTCAATGTGAGCAAGCAAAAGACTTTGGATGTAAGTATAGAAGCTTTGTCTTTGCAGTCTGTACTCTGTACTAATTTTTTTTTTCTGTTCCTTATAGACTGTTTGCTGCTCCAGTCCTGGTGCTGCCTGACTGCTGTGCTCTTGGACTACTGCCTGTAATGTAAGTATTGGCGTCCATTGTTTTTTTTGCTTTTTGGCTACATTGTGTTTGGCTCTTAACAAGTTACATTTTTCTTATCTGTTCTCTTCTCTAGTGTTTCACTTGACTGCTGCCTATTCCAACATGTCCTCCAGTGAAGCTTCTGAGAGTGGACATGACACCGATTATGTAATCACATTTGATATACTGATTGGTATGTATTGACTGGCAATACTATACATGTGGTAAATCATGTATTTTCTTTAGGCCGGTTTCACACGTCAGTGGCTCCGGTACGTGAGGTGACAGTTTCCTCCCGTACCGGAGACACTGACACACGTAGACCCATAAAAATCAATGCATCTGTTCAGATGTCATTGATTTTGTGCGGACCGTGTGCGGACCGTGTCTCCGTGTGCCAAACACGGAGACATGTCAGTGTTCGTGGGAGCGCACGGATTACACGGACCCAATAGAGTCAATGGGTCCGTGTAAAACACGCACCTCACACGGACATTCTCCGTCTGGGGTCCGTGTGGCGTGCCGGAGACAGCGCTACAGTAAGCGCTGTCCCCCCCCACATGGTGCTGAAGCCGCCATTCATATGTTCCCTGTAGCAGCGTTTGCTACAGAGAAAATATGAATGATAGTGTTTAAAATAAAGATCCATGTGTCCGCCGCCCCCCCACCCCCTGTGCGCCCCCCCCGCTGGTCAGAAAATACTTATCCGGGTCCCCCGTCGGCTGTCGCTCCTTCCTGGTCTGGCCGCGCCTCCTACTGTATGCGGCCGATTACACTCATGAATATGTGGCTCCACCTCCAATAGGGGCGGAGCCGCCTATTCATGAGTGTAAATGAGCGGCCCCACGTGACCGCATACAGTAAGCCGCGGCCAGACCAGGAAGGAGCGACTGCCGACGGGGGATCCGGGTGAGTATTTTCTGACCAGCGGGGGGGGCGCACAGGGGGTGGGGGGGCGGCGGACACATGGATCTTTATTTTAAACACTATTCTTCATATTTTCCCTGCAGCAAACGTTGCTGCAGGGATGATATGAATCGCAGCTTCAGCACCATGCAGAGTGGGTACCACACGCTCCGTGTGGTACCCACTCGCCATACGGGCGGCACACGTGTGCCGCAGGTATGGCCTCCGTGAGTTCCCAGGCACACGGACACGGATAACTCCGGTACCGATTTATTCCGGTACCGGAATTATCTGGACGTGTGGGACAGCCCTTACAGGTATCTTCCAGTGCGGAAGAGCAGGAGAGTGGAAATGAATCTTCCAAGGGTCGTCGGCCTCAAGTTTCTGAGGAGAAAACACTGGGTATAAGTAGTCTTTATCAGAGTTGTAATTGAATTTGTTTTTAGTTTTACTTCATCTTTCTTTTCCACAACATGAGGAAGGCATTGATAACGAGCAAGTTATTCAATATGTGCAAGACGAGCAGCTTTGTGGGACCCAGTGATCGGAATCATTCCGACTCAGCATTGATTCGACGACTCTGGAAAGAAGTGGCCAGATAGCTGTTTGCTGATTGGGACCGTGCAAGGCCACATGCCAGAAAGGAATTTTGTATTGCAATGTGGTCTGATGCGGCAGTGAACCTGTTAATGTAGGTGCATTACTTTACAATTAATTTTTTCCTTTTTTCCCCCTTCACAGTGAAGAGAATAAAAGTCCGTTGGCGTTCAATTAAGGATCGCTTCAATATGGACATTAGAGGAGATTTTGGTTCAAAGTGGTTCTGCTCCAACAATCAGAAAATATAAGCACCATTGTATGCTGTTTTTTCTGAGGTCTGCGGTTGCTCAGCGAACGTGAGTATCTTTTCTGTTGTCTTACTATTATTTAAACTTTTTTTTTTTTTTTTACTGATGTTTTTCATTTATTTTCCACACAGAACCTGGAGCAGCACCACACAATCTGGATCGTCCTCTGTTGGAGTGGCCCCACATCGACCAGCCAATGAACAGGCCCAATCCCAATCATCTACCAGCGATGGAGCAACCAGGCAGGCTTCACAGGTTGGGGAACAGGCAGGCGGTCCATCTGGTTTTCCCCTCTCCCAGCCCTCTGCCACTACTTTACTTGGGTCTGCTCGCCAGCAGCAGAGGGCCTGGGAGCAGGGCCGGTGTTTGGGGCAGGCAGACCAGGCAGACGCCTTGGGCCCCCACCTACAAAGGGGGCCCCCTGCATCTGCAGCCCCTTTATGAAGTGCCCAAAGGGTGTACAGCAGTGAATAATGCTGTGCATTGCTCTGTAGTCCTGGAGAGTCTCTCGCAAACCCCCCTTGACTTGCCTGTGGTCCCGGAGCTTTGTGCTGATTGCTGTAGGATCAGGTTTCACAGTCACATATAGCAGGGATCAGCATCCGCTCTGACCACAGTCACCAAGTCACTGCTTTTAATCTGACAGGGCGACTGCCTGTCACTACTGTCTGGATGACACAAGACAGGAATATTGTCTGTAGAATCAGGGAATTTATTATATAGAAATAAATGAATTCCCATGTGAAATAATAGGGGTAAACCATACACATATAGTACAGGTGTGCATAGGAATCAGCGTTTTTGGTGCATTTTTTTTTGCAGCCAAAGCCTGCTCTCTTGGCAGCAAAAACACTGCTTTCAAAACACCCATTTTTTAGGGTATGTGCAGGTGAAATGGCAGCCCTTTGGATACAGCGGACATCATGCTGCGTCCAAAGTGATGCTATCTCTTGAACACAGGTGATTCCGCATGTGTTCATTGAACCATGCGGAATCACTGCGTCCTATACATTGCACAGGTAAAATTTCTCTTGTGGAGACTCGCGTCTACACCATATAAATTGACATGCTGCAGTCTGGACAGACGCGCCCCATGTCCGTCTCTGCGGGTGAGGTGCGGGTGTCACTGCACGTATAGTAGAGATGGAATTTCTTGAAATCCCATCCACTATGCTGTAACATGTGGCCACTGCAGGATGGACGCTGTACAAATACACAGCAGCCGACCCGCAGCGTTTACTGACTGTGGGCACAAACCCATAGAGCTGTTTGTTTGTTTTTTTACAGTGCATTTTGTCTACAGTACATGTTTAATAAAGTTTGTTTTATTCACCAAAAACGCAGCGAAAAACAACGTTGCAGCATTTTTAAAACTTTTTCATTGCTTTCTATGGGTGAAACAAATTGCTGAAAGAAGTGACACGCTGCAGATTTAAAAAAGGCTGCAGTTGTGAAATTCAGTCAGGAGAAAATAAAAGGGTGTGCAGGAGATTTCTGAACATCTAAGTTTTTGCTTGTGCTATAAAATGCTGTAAACTTCTTAATTGCAGAAGAAAGAGCTGCAAAAATTCTGCATATGAACATGGCCAAAAGTTGCTTTTTAAAGTGCCAGCAAAACATAGGAGATTTCCAAAATCTCCTGCACGCGCTTGTTTTTTTTCTGACTGGATTTCAGAACTGTAGCGCTTTTTAAATCTGTAGCATGTCACATGTGTTTTCACCCATAGAAAGCAATGAAAGAATAAAAAAGCTGCAGATATTGCAACGGCATTTTTCGCTGCAATTTTTTAAGTGGTTTTGGTGAATTAAACTATTAGGTCTCGTTGAGTATTTCACATCAGCATTTGTAATGCAGAATCAGCAGTGGAGCAATGAGAAACACGTCACCACTTCTGCATTTCTCACCCTCCTGGTTTTGGCTTACACATACTGATGTACAATACTGACCAAATACTCAACGTGTGAACGTGGCCTTAAACATCCTGTAGACAAAGCAAACATCCTCACTCCAAAAAAAAACAAACTGAAAAAAGTGTGAAGAACACCACAAAACAAGCTGAAAAACAGCTACTGAAAAAAATGCTGCATGTGAACATAGCCATAGCGTTTCAGAGTAAGACTATCTCTGGTGTTACATTGGACTGCAGGTGACATCTAATACATCATCTGTACTCAGAGTTATCACTGTGTTAAAAAAAAAAAATAAGAGGGGGTTGGGGGGCAACTCTGTCTTGGGGCTTGGGCCCCCAATCTTTTCTGACCCTAGCAACGCCCCTGTGTACAGCTAATAGTGGCAGACCCGTTTGCGGATATAAGGCCCCTAAATATGGGGGTCACAGTGCGAGCACTGGCTCCAGGCCCCTCCACCAACTGTATCCGTATCATGCTCATGTAATGTAACTTAAATGTTTGTGTGATTTTATAATGTTAGCATTTGGGGCCCCACTTTAAACTTTTGCCTAGGGCCCCACTTTGTCTAAAATCGGCCCTGCCTGGGAGAGGTCAGTCATGCCTGAGTTTATTCACTTAAGCTCGGTCTTCCAGGCTGGGATGAAGGCGGTTGTAGAAAGACTGGATAGTGGGTTCACTCAGGTGAACACACTTTTCCAGGAAGTCCACAGACGCCTTGACTGCCTGGAAGCCGAACTTAACATACCGGCGCAACATTTTTTTTTTGCTATAGAACGGGGCATGACGGAAAACCTTAGTCCTGAACGCCAGCTGTATGTGACGAAGGCCCGTCAGGCTGCTTAAACCAAGGCCATGCAGCAGTCCCGATATCAGCAGCAGGCACAAACTTCATTCCCTAAAGGTCAACAAGCTCCAGCACAGCATCAGTGGCAGAATCCGCCTGCATCTTTCCAAACATCGCAAGGACTTGGATACCATTCTGCTCAACAAGAGACCTATCCACCACCACCGCTGGACATTAGGACTGTTCCTACAGTACCCAGCTACAATCCTAAACTGAAAATGTAGAGATCTTAATGTCTCTCCGGTAGCCAGGAATCTGTGAAAAAGAAAATGGGGGAAAAAAAATCAGTACACGGCTATTAGAACAATAATATTATTGACAGATGTTTATTTTTCAAAATTAAGTACCTTAGGGTCACCAACAGACATTCCTCAGCAGGAATTGCTCTACATAGCTGTGTGTCCTGCCTGGTGACGGATCCTCAGACACGTAGCAGCAGTGTGACTTGTGTCACAGGTAGGGGTCATTGTATGTTCTCCCCAGGTTATGCATGGAAACAGATGAAGTCCATAGGTGTGCATGGCAGTCACGGATTTCCGGTCTGGGTTTTCCATGTGGCAGGAAGCCACAGGTTTGTTTATTAAAAGCCCTGCAGTAAAGGGCATGGGTGTGTGAAGTGTCAGGTGCAGTCAATGTCAGTCTGGTGTGTGCTGTTGTGCAGAGCAGAGGCCTGCAGAGTGCTAGCTGTGTGTGTGAAGCAGCACAGGCCAGCAGAGCCAGCAGCTATGGCAGCTGAATAGCCTGGTACCCGCAGCGTATATGCAGCGCCCCAGAGTCCTGGTCATTGCAGTACTGTGGCTCCGCCACTATGGGGAGCTACGGTGCGTCCGATGGCACTGAAGGAGTTCATCTGATCAGGTATCACAGACACCAATACATTTCACAGCTGGGCCTCCGGGGGGAGCTAAGGGTGCTATTCATTAGGCCACTCCCCACCATGGTGGGTAAACTGGGGGTCAGGCAGGAAGTTAGATCAGAAAGCTGACTGGGTTGGAACCAGGCAACACCTTGTGGCAGAGGGTGTTGTAGGGGAAGATACAGTAGGGTCTCTGTCAGGGGTGGGATCCTGACAGAGGCTTGGCATTTGAAAGAACGTAACGGGCCCACGCCAGCTCCGGGAAGCGGCGGGGCCCAAGAAAGGACTAGAAGCGAGATAGATTGTGCTGAGTGAGAAACGAGATCAAGCAATAGGAGAATACCAGTAGGGGTCGTGCTGTAAGACCGGAGCAACACCCTACTGAGGCGCACTACCGGTGGCCGGAACGCCGAGGGAGTATTATAACATTCAGCTTCAAGCAATACTCTAAACAGCGGCAGGACAGTCAGTCTAAGGCGGGCTGTCTCACACAAATCACCTATGAAGTCTTGGGGGGCACCTTGTGGAGAGGGGCGACTCTAGGGTCCCGGAAAAGCTCCGAGCCTACCCGTCAAACGGGTGCCGTCCCAACCAGAACATCAGGGAGGGACGGAGGATTAGAAGAACATCATTTAATCGAGTTGTGAGGGAACTTAAGAAACAGACACAACGGTTGTGGGGACTTTCCGTAAGCACAGCAGGGAAGGACCGCAACACATAGCGCTAGAAGGAAGGCACCGATTTCCACCTGTGAAGAGAACTCTGGAGGTGCCATTGGACCGGCCGGACTTGCGCAGCCTGGTGAACCGTATTCTGGACTGTGGACTCAGAGATCTTCAGTAAAGAGGTAAAGAGACTGCAACCTGGTGTCCTCGTTATTTACTGCACCGCACCACCACTACCGTCATCCACACCCATCATTCACTGAGAGCGCCCCACGGCAGGGTCACGGACCGGGGCCTAGCCGCCGTGACAACCCCTGAAGCAGAGACCCGTAGGCCCGGTCCCGGGTACCCCTCGGCCCTGTGGCGGTGGGGGCGCTACATATACAGCGATGCAAGTCGTCCATGGTAACTGATCTCGCATGTGTAACGATTGCAAACAGGTTGATATGGTGCCCGGCTGCTATCCGGAGGATATCCTGGGCTGTGTATGGCTGTGTGAGTAAAGAGTCTGTGATGCAGCGGTGCAGGACACCCACGGGAACTAGTCAGAGGAGGACTGGCGTGTGTATTGTCTACAACATGTGCAGCTGTTTGGAGACTGTAATATGGTGTGCGATCACCCACGGATACTGGACAAGGTGAGGTCTGGCATGTTAAGGACTGCATTCTAAAAGCCATATGATGTGTAGTGCTTAGTGTTGAGCGATACTTTCCGATATCGGAAAGTATCGGAATCGGAAAGTATCGGCCGATACCGTCACAGTATCGGAATCCAATCCGATACCGATACCCGATCCCAATGCAAGTCAATGGGACGAAAATATCGGAATTAAAATAAACCCTTTATACACTTGTAGGTTCATTCTACATGAAGGAAAACAACTAAGAATAATGTAGGATGTATTGGGGGACGTGGCGGAGACATTAAAGGCACAGAGGTTTAGCCCAATCTAATAGAATAGCAGGATTTTTTTTTTTTTTTTATGACGTTCGGCGTTAGAAAGAATTTGACTATGTTATTTTTTTTTTTTATGTCAGATATTGATGTTTCACTACTTCCACGCCCTTCACCTTCTTTTTTACTTCTCCCACGCTTTCTTCTTCATTATCCTCATCATCAGCTTCTTTGACATCAACTTCTTCACCTTCTTCATCTTCTTCTTCATCTTCTACCTATTATTTTTTGGGTTACATTGTTCATATTCTTTTTATTTTACTATTATCTTCATCATATTCTACTTCTTCATCATATTCTTATTTGTGACAGGCATTCCCGTAGTTGTTATCTATAAAAGTTTGAAGATTACACCTTCCGTTCTGCCTGTCACAAAACAGTTACATTTGTCCGCGTTCAGTTTGGCCTGCAGCATCAGGCTTTATCCAGGGGCACCACGAGGAGGAACGGACTCACCCCCATACACTGCTTAGTCTTCTTCTGCTTATAATTTACATAATATTTTTTGCTCTGATATTTTGTGTTATGCTTAATGTCCTTCTGCTCTTTGTTCTGCAGCCTCTTGTTCTTCTGCTTCTCGGTCTTCCAGGTCGTCGTCGTCTCCAGGGTCGTCGTCTCCGGGGTCGTCGTCATCGGGGTCGTCTCCGGGGTCGTCGTCATCGGGGTGGTCTTCAGGGTCATCGTCTCCAGGGTCGTCGTCATCACGGTGGTTGTCGTCTCTGGTGTCGTCGTCATCTTAGGGGTGGTCTTCCGGGTCATCGTGTTTAGTCTCTTGAACTTGGAAATGCAGCAGAAGGTACAAGAAGGCTGAGAGAATGCCGAGAACCAGCTGATGGAACTGGAGCTCAGATGGCTACCCGAAGGTCCAAGAGCCAATGGAACGACCGAGGACCAGCTGACGTTACTGGAACCCGGTTACTAAGCAGGAGGTACCCGTGCTGAAAGCACTACCAAGGACCACCTGACGTTGGTGGAACTCAGATACCCAGAGGGAGGCACCTAAGCCAAAGGCTCTGCCCGGAACCAGCTGACGGTACTGGAACCAGGATGGGGAGCAGAAGGTACAAGAGCAAAAGACACTGCCGAGAACCAGCTGACGGTGCTGGAACCCGGATGGGTAGCCGAAGGTCCAAGAGCCAATGGAACTACCGAGGACCAGCTGACGTTACTGGAACCCGGTTACTAAGCAGGAGGTACCCGTGCCTGAAAGCACTACCAAGGACCACCTGACGTTGGTGGAACTCGGATACCAAAGGGAGGCACCTAAGCCAAAGGCTCTGCCCGGAACCAGCTGACGGTACTGGAACCAGGATGGGGAGCAGAAGGTACAAGAGCAAGTGTCTGCGTGGCTTTTGCAGGACACGATGCCGGCTGCACAGCAGGGGAACAGCTGGCGGTGCTGAACCCCACTGACACATTGGCTGGTGTTTTTCTCTGTGCAGCTAGCACATCTGGGCCCCAACTGGCGGTGTGTTAGAGCCCAGGGACAGCAGGAGAAGGAGGAGGAGCAGGAGCAGGGGGAGGGGAGTGTAGGCCGAAGCCTGCACTGGCGGCAGCTTTGGGTGTGTTGTGTCTGCGTGGCGGTCGCAGGACACGTTGCCGGCTACACAGCAGGGGAACAGCTGGCGGTGCTGGACCCCACTGACACATTGGCGAGGTGTTTGGCTCTGTGCAGCCAGCACTTCCGGACAGCAACGAGCGGTGTTGTAGCCCGGGCTCTGCAGGGGGAGCAGAGTGTAGGCCGAAGCCTACTTGAACCAATTTCAAAGGTAACCTTTAACCCCCCCTCAGGGGTTAGAAAGTAGAAGAGCCACAGCTTATGCAGCAGTAGTGCTGCGCAAGTCAAAGGTTGCTCTTGTAATTTTTCTCCTTGCACACGCTGAATGGAACACGTATAACATTTAGCCCTTTATACAGTCAAACTGTGTAATGGAGGCGAGAGTTCCCTTTGTAATGAGACGCAGCACAGATGTCAAGAATCCCACCTTGGTGCTGGGTGCAGCCTCCTGAGCGTTGTTATTTGCTGTACAGGAGTCTGCGCTGTCGTGTTATCCCCTGGCCTAGCGCCGTTAGCGCTGCCCATCTTCTGACATCATTTAATGTCGGCCGTTGCGGTTCGCGATGACCATGAATCCCAGCCCCGCAGTGTCTTAACATTGTTAAAACACTGCGGGGCTGGGATTCAGGGCCTGGCGCAGCACATATGTTCGCCTCTCACACGCGGGTCCTTACACCCGCTTCAGACTGTGCGGCGTCATCTGATCCCTTATCGCATGCCACGGCCATGAAGCCGCACAGTCCGAAGAAGGCGGAAGGAGAGGAGGGACAGGCGAACTGATGCACTGATCCTGCCCATCAATCACACCCTCGCAGTCCCAATAAATAAGACACCGAGGGGCGTTGTGTGGGTCAGGGCGGCCGCAGAGGCGCAGCCAGCCAAACAATGATGCCAGAAGACGGGCAGCGCTACCAAGGGGGTTGCAGCGTGTCATTACAAAGGAAAGTCACACCCCCGGGACGGTTAAATGGTCACACAGAGGACACATTTCAGACGTGTTTTCAGTTCCACATGTGCGAGGAGAATACGTTTATGAGCCACCTTGCACACATGCAGCATTACCGCTGTACAAGGTGGCTGGATAACGTAAAAACGCCTGGGGGAGGGGGGACAGGTTCCCTTCAATTTCAGTTCTTGTGTCTGCGTGGCTTTTGCAGGACACGTTGCCGGCTGCACAGCAGGGGAACAGCTGGCGGTGCTGGACCCCACTGACACATTGGCTGGTGTTTTTCTCTGTGCAGCTAGCACATCTGGGCAAAAACTGGCGGTGTGTTAGAGCCCAGGGACAGCAGGAGGAGGAGCAGGAGGAGGAGGAGCAGGGGGAGGGGAGTGTAGGCCGAAGCCTGCACAGGCGGCAGCTTTGGGTGTGTTGTGTCTGCGTGGCTTTTGCAGGACACGTTGCCGGCTACACAGCAGGGGAACAGCTGGCGGTGCTGGACCCCACTGACACATTGGCGAGGTGTTTGGCTCTGTGCAGCCAGCACTTCCGGACAGCAACTAGCGTTGTTGGAGCCCGGGCTCTGCAGGTGGAGCAGAGTGTAGGCCGAAGCCTAATTGAACCGATTTCAAAAGTCACCTTTAACCCCCCCTCAGGGGTTACAAAGTAGAAGAGCCACAGCTTATGCAGCAGTAGTGCTGCGCAAGTCAAAGGTTGCTCTTGTAATTTTTCTCCTTGCACACGCTGAATGGAACACGTATAACATTTAGCCCTTTATACAGTCAAACTGTGTAATGGAGGCGAGAGTTCCCTTTGTAATGAGACGCAGCACAGATGTCAAGAATCCCACCTTGGTGCTGGGTGCAGCCTCCTGAGCGTTGTTATTTGCTGTACAGGAGTCTGCGCTGTCGTGTTATCCCCTGGCCTAGCGCCGTTAGCGCTGCCCATCTTCTGACATCATTTAATGTCGGCCGTTGCGGTTCGCGATCACCATGAATCCCAGCCCCGCAGTGTCTTAACATTGTTAAAACACTGCGGGGCTGGGATTCAGGGCCTGGCGCAGCACATATGTTCGCCTCTCACACGCGGGTCCTTACACCCGCTTCAGACTGTGCGGCGTCATCTGATCCCTTATCGCATGCCACGGCCATGAAGCCGCACAGTCCGAAGAAGGCGGAAGGAGAGGAGGGACAGGCGAACTGATGCACTGATCCTGCCCATCAATCACACCCTCGCAGTCCCAATAAATAAGACACCGAGGGGCGTTGTGTGGGTCAGGGCGGCCGCAGAGGCGCAGCCAGCCAAACAATGATGCCAGAAGACGGGCAGCGCTACCAAGGGGGTTGCAGCGTGTCATTACAAAGGAAAGTCACACCCCCGGGACGGTTAAATGGTCACACAGAGGACACATTTCAGACGTGTTTTCAGTTCCACATGTGCGAGGAGAATACGTTTATGAGCCACCTTGCACACATGCAGCATTACCGCTGTACAAGGTGGCTGGATAACGTAAAAACGCCTGGGGGAGGGGGGACAGGTTCCCTTCAATTTCAGTTCTTGTGTCTGCGTGGCTTTTGCAGGACACGTTGCCGGCTGCACAGCAGGGGAACAGCTGGCGGTGCTGGACCCCACTGACACATTGGCTGGTGTTTTTCTCTGTGCAGCTAGCACATCTGGGCAAAAACTGGCGGTGTGTTAGAGCCCAGGGACAGCAGGAGGAGGAGCAGGAGGAGGAGGAGCAGGGGGAGGGGAGTGTAGGCCGAAGCCTGCACAGGCGGCAGCTTTGGGTGTGTTGTGTCTGCGTGGCTTTTGCAGGACACGTTGCCGGCTACACAGCAGGGGAACAGCTGGCGGTGCTGGACCCCACTGACACATTGGCGAGGTGTTTGGCTCTGTGCAGCCAGCACTTCCGGACAGCAACTAGCGTTGTTGGAGCCCGGGCTCTGCAGGTGGAGCAGAGTGTAGGCCGAAGCCTAATTGAACCGATTTCAAAAGTCACCTTTAACCCCCCCTCAGGGGTTACAAAGTAGAAGAGCCACAGCTTATGCAGCAGTAGTGCTGCGCAAGTCAAAGGTTGCTCTTGTAATTTTTCTCCTTGCACACGCTGAATGGAACACGTATAACATTTAGCCCTTTATACAGTCAAACTGTGTAATGGAGGCGAGAGTTCCCTTTGTAATGAGACGCAGCACAGATGTCAAGAATCCCACCTTGGTGCTGGGTGCAGCCTCCTGAGCGTTGTTATTTGCTGTACAGGAGTCTGCGCTGTCGTGTTATCCCCTGGCCTAGCGCCGTTAGCGCTGCCCATCTTCTGACATCATTTAATGTCGGCCGTTGCGGTTCGCGATGACCATGAATCCCAGCCCCGCAGTGTCTTAACATTGTTAAAACACTGCGGGGCTGGGATTCAGGGCCTGGCGCAGCACATATGTTCGCCTCTCACACGCGGGTCCTTACACCCGCTTCAGACTGTGCGGCGTCATCTGATCCCTTATCGCATGCCACGGCCATGAAGCCGCACAGTCCGAAGAAGGCGGAAGGAGAGGAGGGACAGGCGAACTGATGCACTGATCCTGCCCATCAATCACACCCTCGCAGTCCCAATAAATAAGACACCGAGGGGCGTTGTGTGGGTCAGGGCGGCCGCAGAGGCGCAGCCAGCCAAACAATGATGCCAGAAGACGGGCAGCGCTACCAAGGGGGTTGCAGCGTGTCATTACAAAGGAAAGTCACACCCCCGGGACGGTTAAATGGTCACACAGAGGACACATTTCAGACGTGTTTTCAGTTCCACATGTGCGAGGAGAATACGTTTATGAGCCACCTTGCACACATGCAGCATTACCGCTGTACAAGGTGGCTGGATAACGTAAAAACGCCTGGGGGAGGGGGGACAGGTTCCCTTCAATTTCAGTTCTTGTGTCTGCGTGGCTTTTGCAGGACACGTTGCCGGCTGCACAGCAGGGGAACAGCTGGCGGTGCTGGACCCCACTGACACATTGGCTGGTGTTTTTCTCTGTGCAGCTAGCACATCTGGGCAAAAACTGGCGGTGTGTTAGAGCCCAGGGACAGCAGGAGGAGGAGCAGGAGGAGGAGGAGCAGGGGGAGGGGAGTGTAGGCCGAAGCCTGCACAGGCGGCAGCTTTGGGTGTGTTGTGTCTGCGTGGCTTTTGCAGGACACGTTGCCGGCTACACAGCAGGGGAACAGCTGGCGGTGCTGGACCCCACTGACACATTGGCGAGGTGTTTGGCTCTGTGCAGCCAGCACTTCCGGACAGCAACTAGCGTTGTTGGAGCCCGGGCTCTGCAGGTGGAGCAGAGTGTAGGCCGAAGCCTAATTGAACCGATTTCAAAAGTCACCTTTAACCCCCCCTCAGGGGTTACAAAGTAGAAGAGCCACAGCTTATGCAGCAGTAGTGCTGCGCAAGTCAAAGGTTGCTCTTGTAATTTTTCTCCTTGCACACGCTGAATGGAACACGTATAACATTTAGCCCTTTATACAGTCAAACTGTGTAATGGAGGCGAGAGTTCCCTTTGTAATGAGACGCAGCACAGATGTCAAGAATCCCACCTTGGTGCTGGGTGCAGCCTCCTGAGCGTTGTTATTTGCTGTACAGGAGTCTGCGCTGTCGTGTTATCCCCTGGCCTAGCGCCGTTAGCGCTGCCCATCTTCTGACATCATTTAATGTCGGCCGTTGCGGTTCGCGATGACCATGAATCCCAGCCCCGCAGTGTCTTAACATTGTTAAAACACTGCGGGGCTGGGATTCAGGGCCTGGCGCAGCACATATGTTCGCCTCTCACACGCGGGTCCTTACACCCGCTTCAGACTGTGCGGCGTCATCTGATCCCTTATCGCATGCCACGGCCATGAAGCCGCACAGTCCGAAGAAGGCGGAAGGAGAGGAGGGACAGGCGAACTGATGCACTGATCCTGCCCATCAATCACACCCTCGCAGTCCCAATAAATAAGACACCGAGGGGCGTTGTGTGGGTCAGGGCGGCCGCAGAGGCGCAGCCAGCCAAACAATGATGCCAGAAGACGGGCAGCGCTACCAAGGGGGTTGCAGCGTGTCATTACAAAGGAAAGTCACACCCCCGGGACGGTTAAATGGTCACACAGAGGACACATTTCAGACGTGTTTTCAGTTCCACATGTGCGAGGAGAATACGTTTATGAGCCACCTTGCACACATGCAGCATTACCGCTGTACAAGGTGGCTGGATAACGTAAAAACGCCTGGGGGAGGGGGGACAGGTTCCCTTCAATTTCAGTTCTTGTGTCTGCGTGGCGGTCGCAGGACACGTTGCCGGCTACACAGCAGGGGAACAGCTGGCGGTGCTGAACCCCACTGACACATTGGCTGGTGTTTTTCTCTGTGCAGCTAGCACATCTGGGCAAAAACTGGCGGTGTTAGAGCCCAGGGTCAGCAGGAGGAGCAGGGGGAGCGGAGTGTAGGCCGAAGCCTGCACTCGAGCAAGTTGAAAGGAAACCTTTAACACCCCCCCCCCCAGGCGTTTGTAGCTGAAAGAGCCATTGTGTACAGCACTAATGCTGGAAAAGGTAAACTTAGCTCTTTTAATTATGGTCCTTGTACATGCGGAACCAAACATTTATGAAATGTGTCTCCTCACAGCGTTAAACCGTCCGGTAGGTGGAACTTTCCTTTGTCGTGTGACGCAGCACAGCCATCATTTTTACCCCCTTGGCGCCGTGCGCCCACTCCTCAGCGTTGTTTGAATCTGTCCCGGAGCCTGCGCTGTTAGGTTAGCCCTTGGCCATGCACACATGTTGCGCTGCCCGTCTTCTGACCTCATTTGGTGTCAGGCTGGCTGCGCCTGTGCGGGTGCGCTGGCCGAGATCCCGCCTCGCAGTGTCGTCTAATGTAATCCCACCGCGGGCCTGTGATCCGTGCCCGTGCGCAGTGCATATCCTGTCCTCTCACTCCCCTCCCTACGGCTTTTTCAGACTGTGCGTTGTCACGGCCGTGGCATGCTATTAGGGACCAGCTGACATCGCACAGTCTGAAGAAGCCGTAGGGAGGGGAGTGAGAGGAGAGGATATGCACTGCGCACGGGCACGGATCACAGGCCCGCGGTGGGATTACATTAGACGACACTGCGAGGCGGGATCTCGACCAGCGCACCCGCACAGGCGCAGCCAGCCTGACACCAAATGAGGTCAGAAGACGGGCAGCGCAACATGTGTGCATGGCCAAGGGCTAACCTAACAGCGCAGGCTCCGGGACAGATTCAAACAACGCCGAGGAGTGGGCGCACGGCGCCAAGGGGGTAAAAATGATGGCTGTGCTGCGTCACACGACAAAGGAAAGTTCCACCTACCGGACGGTTTAACGCTGTGTGGGGACACATTTCATAAGTGTTAGGTTCAGCATGTGCAAGGAGCATCACGAAAAGAGGCACTTTTTCCCTTTGCATTATTACTGCTGCACAAGGTGGCTCCTTCAGTAACAAACGCCTGGGGGGGGGGGGGGTCAGGTTCCCTTACATTTAACTTGTTGTGTCTGCGTGGCGGTCGCAGTACACGTTGCCGTATACACAGCAGGGGAACAGCTGGCGGTGCTGAACCCCACTAACACATTGGCGAGGTGTTTGGCTCTGTGCGTACAGCACTTCTGGACGGCAACTAGCGGTGTTGGAGCCCAGGGACAGGTGGAGGAGGAGGAGGTTGGAGGAGGTTGGAGGAGGTAGGAGGGATTGCCACACACACAGCAGGGGAAAAGCTGACGTTACTGAACCCCAATAACAGAGGAGGGACTGTTGACTGTGCGTACAGCACTTCTGGACGGCAACTGGCGGTGTTGGAGCCCAGGGACAGGTGGAGGAGGAGGAGGTAGGAGGAGGTAGGAGGGATTGCCACACACACAGCAGGGGAACAGCTGACGTTACTGAACCCCAATAACAGAGGAGGGACTGTTGACTGTGCGTACAGCACTTCTGGACGGCAACTGGCGGTGTTGGAGCCCAGGGACAGGTGGAGGAGGAGGAGGTAGGAGGAGGTAGGAGGGATTGCCACACACACAGCAGGGGAACAGCTGACGTTACTGAACCCCAATAACAGAGGAGGGACTGTTGACTGTGCGTACAGCACTTCTGGACGGCAACTGGCGGTGTTGGAGCCCAGGGACAGGTGGAGGAGGTAGGAGGAGGTAGGAGGGATTGCCACACACACAGCAGGGGAACAGCTGACGTTACTGAACCCCAATAACAGAGGAGGGACTGTTGACTGTGCGTACAGCACTTCTGGACGGCAACTGGCGGTGTTGGAGCCCAGGGACAGGTGGAGGAGGAGGAGGTAGGAGGAGGTTGGAGGAGGTAGGAGGGATTGCCACACACACAGCAGGGGAACAGCTGACGTTACTGAACCCCAATAACAGAGGAGCGACTGTTGACTGTGCGTACAGCACTTCTGGACGGCAACTAGCGGTGTTGGAGCCCAGGGACAGGTGGAGGAGGAGGAGTTTGGATGAGGTTGGAGGAGGTTGGAGGGATTGCCACACACACAGCAGGGGAACAGCTGACGTTACTGAACCCCAATAACAGAGGAGGGACTGTTGACTGTGCGTACAGCACTTCTGGACGGCAACTGGCGGTGTTGGAGCCCAGGGACAGGTGGAGGAGGAAGGAGGAGGTAGGAGGGATTGCCACACACACAGCAGGGGAACAGCTGACGTTACTGAACCCCAATAACAGAGGAGCGACTGTTGACTGTGCGTACAGCACTTCTGGACGGCAACTAGCGGTGTTGGAGCCCAGGGACAGGTGGAGGAGGAGGAGTTTGGATGAGGTTGGAGGAGGTTGGAGGGATTGCCACACACACAGCAGGGGAACAGCTGACGTTACTGAACCCCAATAACAGAGGAGGGACTGTTGACTGTGCGTACAGCACTTCTGGACGGCAACTGGCGGTGTTGGAGCCCAGGGACAGGTGGAGGAGGTAGGAGGAGGTAGGAGGGATTGCCACACACACAGCAGGGGAACAGCTGACGTTACTGAACCCCAATAACAGAGGAGGGACTGTTGACTGTGCGTACAGCACTTCTGGACGGCAACTGGCGGTGTTGGAGCCCAGGGACAGGTGGAGGAGGAGGAGGTAGGAGGAGGTTGGAGGAGGTTGGAGGGATTGCCACACACACAGCAGGGGAACAGCTGACGTTACTGAACCCCAATAACAGAGGAGGGACTGTTGACTGTGCGTACAGCACTTCTGGACGGCAACTGGCGGTGTTGGAGCCCAGGGACAGGTGGAGGAGGAAGGAGGAGGTAGGAGGGATTGCCACACACACAGCAGGGGAACAGCTGACGTTACTGAACCCCAATAACAGAGGAGGGACTGTTGACTGTGCGTACAGCACTTCTGGACGGCAACTGGCGGTGTTGGAGCCCAGGGACAGGTGGAGGAGGAGGAGGTAGGAGGAGGTTGGAGGAGGTAGGAGGGATTGCCACACACACAGCAGGGGAACAGCTGACGTTACTGAACCCCAATAACAGAGGAGCGACTGTTGACTGTGCGTACAGCACTTCTGGACGGCAACTAGCGGTGTTGGAGCCCAGGGACAGGTGGAGGAGGAGGAGTTTGTATGAGGTTGGAGGAGGTTGGAGGGATTGCCACACACACAGCAGGGGAACAGCTGACGTTACTGAACCCCAATAACAGAGGAGGGACTGTTGACTGTGCGTACAGCACTTCTGGACGGCAACTGGCGGTGTTGGAGCCCAGGGACAGGTGGAGGAGGAAGGAGGAGGTAGGAGGGATTGCCACACACACAGCAGGGGAACAGCTGACGTTACTGAACCCCAATAACAGAGGAGCGACTGTTGACTGTGCGTACAGCACTTCTGGACGGCAACTAGCGGTGTTGGAGCCCAGGGACAGGTGGAGGAGGAGGAGTTTGGATGAGGTTGGAGGAGGTTGGAGGGATTGCCACACACACAGCAGGGGAACAGCTGACGTTACTGAACCCCAATAACAGAGGAGGGACTGTTGACTGTGCGTACAGCACTTCTGGACGGCAACTGGCGGTGTTGGAGCCCAGGGACAGGTGGAGGAGGTAGGAGGAGGTAGGAGGGATTGCCACACACACAGCAGGGGAACAGCTGACGTTACTGAACCCCAATAACAGAGGAGGGACTGTTGACTGTGCGTACAGCACTTCTGGACGGCAACTGGCGGTGTTGGAGCCCAGGGACAGGTGGAGGAGGAGGAGGTAGGAGGAGGTTGGAGGAGGTTGGAGGGATTGCCACACACACAGCAGGGGAACAGCTGACGTTACTGAACCCCAATAACAGAGGAGGGACTGTTGACTGTGCGTACAGCACTTCTGGACGGCAACTGGCGGTGTTGGAGCCCAGGGACAGGTGGAGGAGGAAGGAGGAGGTAGGAGGGATTGCCACACACACAGCAGGGGAACAGCTGACGTTACTGAACCCCAATAACAGAGGAGGGACTGTTGACTGTGCGTACAGCACTTCTGGACGGCAACTGGCGGTGTTGGAGCCCAGGGACAGGTGGAGGAGGAGGAGGTAGGAGGAGGTTGGAGGAGGTAGGAGGGATTGCCACACACACAGCAGGGGAACAGCTGACGTTACTGAACCCCAATAACAGAGGAGCGACTGTTGACTGTGCGTACAGCACTTCTGGACGGCAACTAGCGGTGTTGGAGCCCAGGGACAGGTGGAGGAGGAGGAGTTTGGATGAGGTTGGAGGAGGTTGGAGGGATTGCCACACACACAGCAGGGGAACAGCTGACGTTACTGAACCCCAATAACAGAGGAGGGACTGTTGACTGTGCGTACAGCACTTCTGGACGGCAACTGGCGGTGTTGGAGCCCAGGGACAGGTGGAGGAGGTAGGAGGAGGTAGGAGGGATTGCCACACACACAGCAGGGGAACAGCTGACGTTACTGAACCCCAATAACAGAGGAGGGACTGTTGACTGTGCGTACAGCACTTCTGGACGGCAACTGGCGGTGTTGGAGCCCAGGGACAGGTGGAGGAGGAGGAGGTAGGAGGAGGTTGGAGGAGGTAGGAGGGATTGCCACACACACAGCAGGGGAACAGCTGACGTTACTGAACCCCAATAACAGAGGAGCGACTGTTGACTGTGCGTACAGCACTTCTGGACGGCAACTAGCGGTGTTGGAGCCCAGGGACAGGTGGAGGAGGAGGAGGTTGGAGGAGGTTGGAGGAGGTAGGAGGGATTGCCACACACACAGCAGGGGAACAGCTGACGTTACTGAACCCCAATAACAGAGGAGGGACTGTTGACTGTGCGTACAGCACTTCTGGACGGCAACTGGCGGTGTTGGAGCCCAGGGACAGGTGGAGGAGGAGGAGGTAGGAGGAGGTTGGAGGAGGTAGGAGGGATTGCCACACACACAGCAGGGGAACAGCTGACGTTACTGAACCCCAATAACAGAGGAGCGACTGTTGACTGTGCGTACAGCACTTCTGGACGGCAACTAGCGGTGTTGGAGCCCAGGGACAGGTGGAGGAGGAGGAGTTTGGATGAGGTTGGAGGAGGTTGGAGGGATTGCCACACACACAGCAGGGGAACAGCTGACGTTACTGAACCCCAATAACAGAGGAGCGACTGTTGACTGTGCGTACAGCACTACCAGGCAACAACTAGCGGTGTTGGAGCCCAGGGACAGCAGTAGAAGCAGAGGAACACAATGTAGGCCGAAGCCTGATTGGAGAAAGGGAACCTTTAACCCCCCCCCCCAAGGCATTTGTAGCTGAAAGAGCCAGCTTGTGCAGCTCAAAAGATGCAAAAGGAAAAGGTGGCTCTTTTAATTATGCTCCTTGCAAGCACAGAACTAAACACTTATAAAATGTGTCCCCTGAAACCGTGAAACTGTCCCGGAGGTGGGACTTTCCTTCGTAATATGACGCAGCACAGCTGTCATTCCTACCCCCTCGGCGCCGTGCCCCGGCTCCTCATCGTTGTTTGATTCCGTCCCGGAGCCTGCGCTGTTAGGTTATCCCTTGGCCAGGCACACTTAGCGCTGCCCATCTTCTGACATCATTTGGTGTCAGGCTGGCTGCGCTTGTGCGGCCGCGCTGTCCGAGAGCCCGCCTCGCAGTGTGGTCTAATGTAATCCCACCGCGGGCCTGGGATCAGTGGCCATGCGCAGTGCATATCCTCGCCTCTCGCTCCCCTCCCTACGGCTTTTTCAGACTGTGCGCTGCCACGGCCGTGGCATGCTATTACGGATCAGCTGGCACCGCACAGTCTGAAGAAGCCGTAGGGAGTGGAGCGAGAGGCGAGGATATGCACTGCGCATGGCCACTGATCCCAGGCCCGCGGTGGGATTACATTAGACCACACTGCGAGGCGGGCTCTCGGACAGCGCGGCCGCACAGGCGCAGCCAGCCTGACACCAAATGATGTCAGAAGATGGGCAGCGCTAAGTGTGCCTGGCCAAGGGATAACATAACAGCGCAGGCTCCGGGACGGAATCAAACAACGATGAGGAGCCGGGGCACGGCGCCGAGGGGGTAGGAATGACAGCTGTGCTGCGTCATATTACGAAGGAAAGTCCCACCTCCGGGACGGTTTTACGGTATCAGTGGACACATTTTATAAGTGTTAAGTTCTGCGTGTGCAAGGAGCATAATGAAAATAGCTACCTTTTCCTTGTGCAGCATTACTGCTGCACAAGGTGGCTCTTTCAGTAACAAACGCCTTGGGGGGGGGGGGGGACAGGTTCCCTTACATTTCAGTTGTGTCAGCGTGGCGGTCGCAGGACACATTGCCGGCTACACAGCTGGGGATCAGCTGACGTTACTGAAACCCAATAACACTGGGTCGTATGTTTTGACTGTGCAGATGGCACTTCTGAGCCTCAACTGGCGTTGTTGGAGCCCAGGAATGTAAGTTCAGGTGGTTGAAAGATGAACACAACAGGAGACCTGGATAACGTATACAGTGACCTAATTATTTAATCAGGAGGAGGAGTGGCAAATTCCTGCGAGATCCAGGCCTTGTTCATTTTCAGGAAAGTAAGCCGGTCAACGTTATCGGAGGATAGTCGCATGCGACGGTCAGTTAGTACACCACCTGCAGCACTAAAGACACGTTCCGATAATACACTGGCCGCAGGGCAAGACAGCACCTCCAATGCATACTGGCTTAGCTCTGGCCATGTATCCAGCTTTGAGACCCAAAACTTGAAAGGGGAAGAGCCGTCTGGGAGTACAGCAAGAGGGCAAGACATGTAGTCTGTCACCATCTGACGGAACCGTTGCCTCCTGCTGACTGGAGCCGTCTGTGATGGTGTAGACTTTTGTGGGGGGCACACAAAACTGTGCCACAGTTGGGCCATACTGGTCTTGCCTTGGGCAGAGGCACTGCTTCTGCTCCCTCTTTGTGCAGAGCCTCCACCACTGCCTGGACGCACTGAGCTGCTTTGGAATGCACTAGCAGCACTTCTCTCAGTTGGAATGGAGAAGATGATGGAACTGACCAGTGTGTCTTGGTACTCCCGCATTTTTCGCTCCCGGTTCAACGGTGTGATGAGGCTTTCTACGTTGTCCCGGTAGCGAGGATCGAGGAGGGTGAACACCCAGTAATCAGACATGTTGAGAATGTGGTCGATGCGGCGGTCGTTTCTCAGGCACTGCAGCATGTAATCCACCATGTGCTGCAGACTGCCAACTGCCCAAGAAACGCTGTCCCCAGCTGGAGGCGTGATCTCTGCCCGCTCGTCATCACCCCACCCTCGCTGTACACACTGAGTACTGGACAATTGTGTAACTCCCTCCTCTGGACGGATGTCTTCCTCCTCCATTGACTCCTCCTCATCCTCCTCACAAACTGTCCCCTGCCTACGCGTTTGTGAGGAACCACGTGGCGCTGACTGTCCAGAAGATGATGGAAGTGGTGAATCCTCATCCTCCACCTCTTCCACAACATCATCCCTTAGCGCTTGCAGTGATTTTTCAAGCAGGCAGATAAGGGGGACAGTCATGCTGACTAGTGCATCATCTGCACTCGCCATCCGCGTGGAATAATCGAAGGGACGCAAAACCTGGCAGACATCCTTCATAGTGGCCCACTCTGTGGTTGTGAAGTCTGTACGGCGCTGACTGCGACTTTTGTGCGCCTGATACAGCTGGTACTCCATTACAGCTTGCTGCTGCTCACACAACCGCTCCAACATATGTAACGTGGAATTCCACCTGGTAGGTAGGTCACATATGATGCGATGTTCCGGCAGGCGGTGTCGGCGCTGCAGAGCCGCAATGCGCGCTTTTGCCGTGCTGGAACGCCGCAAGTGAGCACACTCTAGGCGGACCTTGTGCAGCAGTGCATCAAGATCCGGATAGTCCCTCAAAAAACTCTGCACGACCAAATTGAGCACATGTGCCAGACATGGGATGTGAGTGAGGTTGCCGAGGCCCAGGGCTGCCACCAGATTTCGGCCATTATCACACACTACCATGCCTGGCTGGAGATTCGCTGGCTCAAACCACACATCGCTCTCCTGCTTGATGGCATTCCAGAGCTCCTGCGCTGTGTGGCTACGATTCCCCAAAAAAATTAATTTCAAGACGGCCTGTTGACGTTTGGCCACGGCTGTGCTCATGTCGGTCGTAACAGGTACACGTTCATCACGGGTCCATGTGGAGGTGGACTGTGACGGCTCCTGCAGCGATGATTCTGAGGAACTGGTGTAAGAGGAGGAGTCAATGCGTACAGAATGGATTCCTGCAATCCTTGGAGTGGGCAGGACACGTCCTGCGCCACTCGCACGGTCTGTACCCGGCTCAACTACATTAACCCAATGGGCAGTGAGGGAAAGGTATCGCCCCTGTCCATGTTGACTGGTCCACGCATCGGTGGTGAGGTGGACCTTGCTACTGACGGCGTTCAGTAGCGCATGTTTTATGTGTCCCTCCACATGCTTGTGCAGGGCAGGGACGGCTTGCCTGCTGAAGTAAAAGCGGCTGGGCACACTGTACTGTGGGACTGCCAATGACATCAAGTCACGGAAGCTGTCAGTCTCCACCAGCCTGAATGACAGCATTTCCAGTGACAGAAGTTTGGCAATGCCTGCAGTCAGAGCCTGTGCTCGTGGGTGGTTTGACGAGAAAGGCCGCCTTTTCTCCCATGCCTGTACTACCGATGGCTGTAGACTGGGCTGGGAGTGTGTGGTTGACTGGGAAAGTGGTGCTGCGGGTGGAATTACAGCGGGTCTCTGGACAACAGGGCCAGAGGTTCTTCCACGGCGATCCTGGGAGGAAGCCGAACCAGCTGCGTGTGAGCTAGAGGAAGAGGCAACACGAGCTGAAGAGGTGGTAGCTGCCGCTGTTGGTTGGCCTAGCTCTTCAGTGTGTTTGTCTAACTCCGCCGGGTGCCTGTTGCGCACATGTTTCCACATGTTGGAGGTATTGAGGTTGGCGACTTTTTGACCTCTTTTGATTTTTTGATGACACACCTTGCATCTGACATAGCAAATGTCATCTGCAACTGTGTCAAAAAAGGACCAGGCACTGCAAGTCTTGGGAGCCCCCCTTTTGACTTTTGGAAGAGACATGCTCCTTACGGGTGCCAAAGCGGAGGCTGCAGGATCCGCAGTCTTCCCCCTCCCTCTCCCTCTTTGGACCGTACGGGGAATCTCTTCCTCAGAGCTGCTCCCACCACCTTCCTGTCCCTGACGCCAAGATGGGTCAAGGACCTCGTCATCCACACTACCCTCTGCCCCCAACTGCTCCTCCCGGGTAGTCTCAGCAGCAGAGCACGCACCAGTAAGTGGCACCTGAGTGTCATCATCAGCTGATGCGGCCTGCGATGTGGTGAACGGAGCCACTGGCCCACCCGCCTCTTCAGACTCAGAGAGAAAAAGCTGTTGGGCATCACTGCACCCTGCCTCTTCTTCCATTTCTCCAATGCTGCTTGGCTGGCCCCCTGTTTCCAAGCCAAGAGATTCAGAGAACAGAAGTAGAGACGGCTCCTGTCCTGGGCTCTCTGTCTGCCTGGGCAATTTGGCAGGTGGTGAAGAGACAGATGGCTGCTCTCCAGTGCTCTGTGTCTGAGAGGATGTGGCACTAATGGAAGTTGATGCATTAGCTGCCATCCATCCCACAACGGCTTCAATTTGGTCTTCACGCAGCAGCGGTGTACGGCGCTCGGCGACAAAGCTGCGCATGAACGACTGTTCCCTCGTGAAAGTGGGTGCTGATGAGTCACCGGTGCCCGCAGCGGGCACAGAATCCCCACGTCCCCTCCCTGCTCCGCGCCCACGCCCACGTGCCTTACTCACTGCCTTCTTCATCGTGGTTGACTGATAAAGAAAAGCAGAAAAGTACTAACGGCTTTGTGTGCTTATTCCTGAAAAACTCCTCCTAACAGGTATAAGAAACACTAATTAGCTAAAGTGTGGACTAGACTTTAATATGAGTTAATGTGGCCTACACAAATGTAAAGTGGTGTAACTGGTGTGTTTGGTGAACTTTATTATTTATTTCTTTTTTGGGGGCTGAACTGACAACGGATAGAGCTGCAGTCACACGGAGACCGTGCAGACAGACGTTAACGGCGCTGTAAGGCCCAAAAACCCTCCTCTACTTTATCCTATGTAGTGTTTTTCCACAAATTAGCTGGAGACGGGTGGAAAGACACTAATAGGATTTTTTTAAATTAATTAGCAGCAGACTACAGTACTTGAAAAAAAATTAAAATTGATTTGGCGGTATGACGCAGTTAACAACCCTGAGCTGGAGACAACCAAGCTACGGCTGCTCACAGACTACAGGGCGAGCTGCAGTCACACGGAGACCGTGCAGACAGCCGTAAACGGCGCTGCAAGGCCCAAAAACCCTCCTCTACTTTATCCTATGTAGTGTTTTTCCACAAATTAGCTGGAGACGGGTGGAAAGACACTAATAGGATTTTTTTAAATTAATTAGCAGCAGACTACAGTACTTGAAAAAAAATTAAAATTGATTTGGCGGTATGACGCAGTGAACAACCCTGAGCTGGAGACAACCAGGCTATAGCTGCTCACAGACTACAGGGCGAGCTGCAGTCACACGGAGACCGTGCAGACAGCCGTAAACGGCGCTGCAAGGCCCAAAAACCCTCCTCTACTTTATCCTATGTAGTGTTTTTCCACAAATTAGCTGGAGACGGGTGGAAAGACACTAATAGGATTTTTTTAAATTAATTAACAGCAGACTACAGTACTTGAAAAAAAATTAAAATTGATTTGGCGGTATGACGCAGTGAACAACCCTGAGCTGGAGACAACCAAGCTACGGCTGCTCACAGACTACAGGGCGAGCTGCAGTCACACGGAGACCGTGCAGACAGCCGTAAACGGCGCTGCAAGGCCCAAAAACCCTCCTCTACTTTATCCTATGTAGTGTTTTTCCACAAATTAGATGGAGACGGGTGGAAAGACACTAATAGGAATTATTTGAAAAAATGTGCAGCAGCCTGCACTACTTCAAAAAAAAAAAAAAAAAAGGACAGTATGAGGCAATGAACCACCCTCCCTGAACTGAATACAACCAGCTATGGATGGCCTATGTGGCTGCACTCAGACTAGAGAGTGGGCTGCACTCACACACACACACACAGAGAGACCTTGCAGATCGCTGTGAAAACAGCGCTACAAGGCAAAAGCAAGGTGAATAGTAGGTGAACACAGCGGTTGCTAAATTAGCCTTTGGAAAGCACAAAGAAGCAAATCGCTATCTCTAAACTGTCCCTCAGTCAGCAAACAGCGTCCTGTCACTAACTGAATTCACAGCAGAGTGATCGCAAAATGGCGCCAGCGACTTTTAAACTGCATCATGACATCATTTCAGCAGCCAATCACAGCCTTGCCAGTACTTTCATGCCCTCCATGCTAAACAGGATGTGCCCACACTTGGAATCTTTCTCATTGGCTGAATTTCTGAATTTTGAATCATGGAACTTCCGATTCCGGTATCCGATACGCGCCAAGTATCGGAATCCCGGTATCGGAATTCCGATACCGCTAGTATCGGCCGATACCCGATACTTGCGGTATCGGAATGCTCAACACTAGTAGTGCTATGAAACGAGCACTAAGATGAGATGCAACTGTGTGTATTGAACTTTGATGACGTGTACTATAAAATGCTATGCACCTTTATGTGTGAAGTAACACATTAAAGAGATTTTTGTGTTTGAGCTTTGTGGGTCACTGCTACCAGTGCATTACAGTCTTGTGTCAAGGAAATTCTCCTGGAAAAGCATTGTCCTATTGAACGCATGCACATAACCCAAACGCATGCAAAAACGCATCCAAACGCATGCACACGCAGTGTTTTTTTTGCCATCAAGCGTAAGATCATATGGATAAAAAACGCTGCGTAAGCATGCGTTTGCACATGCAGATGGTACGCTGCGCACAGAAATGCTAATGAGAACCTAGGCTAAGCCCCTACATCATGCTGCTCACTGATTACATAACAAAAGCCTCCTGACAGCTCCCCTTAGAAATGTGTTCTACATGTTTAGTTACTGCAATTTGCAAATATTATATTTTTCAATATTTCCCAACAGTTCATGGTTATTATTTATACATTGGACATCCGTATGAAGATTTTTCAACTCTCACCATTACAAAAAGAAATTGTACAAATGAAAGTACATTTCTTTGTGATGAATTAAAATAGGTGTGTAAAAAAACAAACACGTGACAGATATGTTTGGCTGCACACAAGCTATCTCTTGGTAGAGTGGTAGGGGACCACAAACTCAAGCACATGTCATTTATGATCACTGAAACACTTGAGGCAATACATCTGCGAATGTGATATGATGGGCCTCCAGCCGGCACTAAACATTTCTATTAAATAGGATGCTGCAAGAACGTCATAGATAATAGATGAAATATAATAAAAGAACAACCCCAGGTGTGTAAAAAATTAATTTTAGTACTTTCCAAAAATTCGATTTTTTTTATTTTTTTATTTTTTTGGGATTGCAAGATCAGTGTGCCTCTATAAATGTATTCTTGGCTTTTTGCCACTTTTCAGCTGAATGCGAGACCTAACAAAGGCAGGAAAATGAGGCTGCACCCAAAATTTATCTTACAAACATTTTATCAAAGGTTTAAAAGTGCAGTACAAAACAATAAGATAACACAATGTATCATACTGATAGGAAACCAATCTTGTCTAATAGGAGTATAAAAAAAATAGAAATAAATCCCATATGGTGTTTTTTTGTTTTATGACTGTAGAGCTAAAAGTTGTAATGTATAGGATTTAAATGTTCAAACATGTCCATTATTAAAAGAATAAAGAACGTTTTCAGGAACATCAAAGGGCCTAAAAGCAGAAAAAAGAAACAAAACAAAAACTTTATACTATGTTATATTCTTTATAAATATCTATAATATAACGCTGGGAGCGTCACTCTGTCCGAAGCCTTTATGGACTGCGCAAGCGCCGGCGCAGTCTGGACCCCACAGAGTGACGCTCCCAGAAGATCGCGGTATGCGTAAGCGCTGAACGCACACCGCGATCTCCAACGGAGAAGCAGGGACGAGCCAGGAGGGTGAGTATGCAATACTTACCTGTCCCACCGACGCGATTCCGGGCCATGAATGTCCCCCTGCTCCCGGAATCGGCACCTGCGCAGTCCGCGCTTTCCGGCGCCATTTTCTTGAAGACACACTGCGTGTCTTCAAGAAAATGGCGCCGGAAAGCGCGGACGCCTGTGACGTTCAGTTCAGAGGGCACGATGACGCGCTTAATGCGCGCCGCCCTCTGACTGAACAGTCACAGTCAGAGGACCCGGAAGACGGAGCGGTGGAACGGGGGACAGGTAAATATAGCAAGTGCCGGGGGCCTGAGCTAGCGGCGACTCAGGCACCTGACCCCTACAGCGCGCCGGTGTCCCCGCCTGCTCAGGCCCCCAGCACAGCCGCCCGCACTCTCAGCACCACCACGCACAGCCACCCGCACTCACCACCGCCACGCACAGCCGCCCGCACTCACCACCGCCACGCACAGCCGCCCGCACTCCCCACCGCCACGCACAGCCGCCCGCACTCACCACCGCCACGCACAGCTGCCCGCACTCACCACCGCCATGCACAGCCGCCCGCACTCACCACCGCCACGCACAGCTGCCCGCACTCACCACCGCCATGCACAGCCGCCCACACTCAGCACAGCCGCCCACACTCAGCACAGCCGCCCGCACTCAGCACAGCCGCCCGCACTCAGCACAGCCGCCCGCACTCTGCACAGCTGCCCGCACTCTGCACAGCTGCCCGCACTCACCACTGCCACGCACAGCCGCCCGCACTCAGCACAGCCACGCACAGCCACCCACACTCAGCACAGCCACGCACAGCCGCCCGCACTCAGCACAGCCGCCCGCACTCAGCACAGCCGCCCGCACTCAGCACAGCCGCCCGCACTCAGCACAGCCGCCCGCCCCACAGTTCAGAGGGCGCGATGACGCGCTTAATGCGCGCCGCCCTCTGACTGAACAGTCACAGTCAGAGGACCCGGAAGACGGAGCGGTGGAATGGGGGACAGGTAAATATAGCAAGTGCCGGGGGCCTGAGCTAGCGGCGACTCCAGCACCTGACCCCCACAGCGCGCCGGTGTCCCCGCCTGCTCAGGCCCCCAGCACAGCCGCCCGCACTCTCAGCACCACCACGCACAGCCACCCGCACTCACCACCGCCACGCACAGCCGTCCGCACTCACCACCGCCACACACAGCCGCCCGCACTCACCACCGCCATGCACAGCCGCCCGCACTCACCACCGCCACGCACAGCCGCCCGCACTCAGCACCGCCATGCACAGCCGCCCGCACTCAGCACCGCCATGCACAGCCGCCCGCACTCACCACCGCCACGCACAGCCACCCGCACTCAGCACCGCCACGCACAGCCGCCCGCACTCAGCACCGCCACGCACAGCCGCCCGCACTCACCACCACCACGCACAGCCGCCCGCACTCACCACCGCCACACACAGCCGCCCGCACTCACCACCGCCACGCACAGCCGCCCACACTCAGCACAGCCGCCTGCACTCAGCACAGCTGCCCGCACTCAGCACAGCCGCCCGCACTCAGCACAGCCGCCCGCACTCACCACCGCCACGCACAGCCGCCCGCACTCAGCACAGCCACGCATAGCCGACCGCACTCAGCACAGCCGCCCGCACTCAGCACAGCCGCCCGCACTCAGCACAGCCGCCCGCACTCAGCACAGCCGCCCGCACTCACCACCGCCACGCACAGCCACCCGCACTCAGCACAGCCATGCACAGCCGACCGCACTCAGCACAGCCGCCTGCACTCAGCACAGCCGCCCGCACTCAGCACAGCCGCCCGCACTCAGCACAGCCGCCCGCACTCAGCACAGCCGCACTCGGGCAGTAGAGCCGGAGAGAGAAAGATGAGAGCAACATATGGCAGAATGGAAACAGGAACAGGCAGAATGGGTGCAGCACATTACAACAGAATGGGGGCACAGGATGGGAGCAGCACATGACAGAATGGGGGCACAGGATGCGAGCAGCACATGACAGAATGATTGTGCACGATGGGAGCAGCACATGACAGGATGGGGTGCAGGATGGGAGCACATGACAGGATGGGGTGCAGGATGGGAGCACATGACAGGATGGTGCGCAGGATGGGAGCAGCACATGACAGAATGTGGGCACAGGATGGGAGCATCACATGACAGAATGGGGGCACAGGATGGGAGCAGCACATGACAGAATGGGGGCACACATGACAGGATGGGGGTGTAGGATGGAGCGGCATATGACAGGATGGGGGCGCAGGATGGGAGCACATGACAGGATGGGGATGCAGGATGGAGCAGCACATGACAGGATGGGGGCGCAGGATGGGAGCACATGACAGGATGGGGATGCAGGATGGAGCAGCACATGACAGGATGGGGATGCAGGATGGAGCAGCACATGACAGGATGGGAGAGCAAGATGAGAGAAGCACATACCAGGATGGAGGCCATATACCAATATAAATGCTCGCCACCCGGGCGTAGAACGGGTTCAATAGCTAGTTCTATTTATAGTCAGGGTGCAGCCAGGCCCATTAACATTGACTGTGTAAACTGGGGTGTCTGTCCTCATGGGATAGACATATAGTGTTGGAGAGCCCGCCTAATCTAATAGTATGGGCATCACTAATAGGATGTAAGGCAGACACTGTGCATTACCTGTGTGTGACCAAAGCCTTTTTGGTGTGCAATATTAATATTAAGCAATCACCCCCTCCATGAACCGGTAGGTTGCGAACAGTTGTCTCAACGGTATTTTGCACCTATGTTGCCACCATCTTTATTATATGGGTTTGCTGCATCCTGATCGTGCATTAGTTCTGAGACCTGGGCAGGTAAATACTAATGCCCCTTTTTTGCTGTGTGAATCTTGGAATTGCATTTTTGTGTTATATTCTTACTAGTGAAGAGCGAGCACTGAAATACTCGGACACTTGTTACTCGAGTTGAGTAAATCGTAATGCTCGGATGCTCGACCCAAGTAATGAATACAATGGAAGTCAATGGGAATCAACCATTTTCTGGCGGCCCCCCCAGAGGTCTGGAGGGGGGTCTAAAAATTGTTGAAAATGATGGAAACAGCGCTGAAATGGCATGGGGATAAAATAGGAAAGACCCCTGGAAGCATCTCTGAAACCAAGATCAATGCTAGGAACAATGATGTAAGAGTATTACGCCTCTTTTACAGACGGAAAATAAAACATAAAACCGCAGTTAAAATGAATTTGACTGTAAAAAATGTGAATAAACATTCTTTTTAGGATAATGACTTGTATATAAGGAAAAATAAATAAGAGGAAAAAAATGGTCTTCCACACCTTGGGCCATGTTCACACAGTGTTTTTGCAAGTTTGCAATGCATTTAACAGGAAATGCAATCTTATCATTTCAATACTTTATTTTGTCATGTGGTGTGTGAAACATGATCAAACATATTCTGTTTAATTTATGAAGGACAGCCTCTGAAAGGCTCATTTATTTCTCTCAAGGCCATCAGATTGCCATTGCGACTTGTAGAGGGCCAACAGGTGGCAATTTCTACTGTTAGAGGGCCAACAAGTGGGTCTCACTATTGTCAGAGGGTCATCAGGTAGCCCTCACGTTAATTTTTGAGGGCCAGCAGCCAGCCCTTTCTAAGCATTTATGGAGGGCCAGCAGAGAGCTATGCTTTGCATAGCCATGTATTGCTACTGCAATATAATGTATTCATCTGAGGTGAGCAAACTTTCTTTTTTGTAAATATTAAACTTGGAGGGCAAGCAGGTGGCCCCCACTACTTTTACAGGGCCAGCAGGGATCTTGTGGACAGATGAGACCAAGATAAAGATTTTTTGGTAAAGCACATCATTCTTCTGTTTAGTGTAAATGGAATGAGGCATACAAATGAAAGAACACAGTAGTTACAGTCAACTATACTGAAGACTCAAAGATATTTTGAGGTTATTTTATTGCCTCTGGCCATGGGTGCCTTGTCAATGTGCAAGGTTTCATGAAATATGAAGATTTAAAAAGGATTTTGGGATGCAATGTAGTGCCCGGGGTCAGAAAGCTGGGTTTGTACCATATGTCATGCGTCTTCGAGCAGGACAATGACCCCACACAAACTTCAAGAACTATCCAGAAATAGATGGAAAAAAGCACTGGAGAGTTCAAAAGTGGTAATTCCATCTCCATTTACTCAAAATCTCCCATGACTATGTCTTACATACAGATGCTAGAGAGAAAATGTGAATGGACACATTGTATCAATTAATTTTGCCAGAGACTCTTATTTCTTATAATCTGGGAGTCCTTCATTTGTTTTTTTGGCAAACTCTATGTGGGCTTTCATATGTCTTGTACTAAGAAGAGGCTTCCGTCGGGCCACTCTGCTATAAAGACCTGACTGGTGGAGGTCTGCAATAATAGTTGACTTTGTGGAACTTTCTCCCATCTCCCTACTGCATCTCTGGAGCTCAGCCACAGTGATCTTGGGGTTCTTCTTTACCTCTCTCACAAGGCTCTTCTCCCACAATTGCTCAGTTTGGCTGGACGGCCAGGTCTAGGAAGACTTCTGGTGGTCCCAAACTTCTTCCATTTAAGGATTAAGGAGGCCACTTGTCATGATCTCTGCAGGCAGAGATCATAGCAAGCCTATAGAGGGACAAGCTCTCGGAAGATGGAACTATACTGACCATGAACTAAGCCTGCCGCGCAACTAGAAATAGCCAGGTAGCATTACCTATTTATCGCTAGATGCCCAGCTCTGGCCTAAGACCTAAATAGCTAGCAGAGGGAAATATAAGACCTGGCTCACCTCTAGAGAAATATACCCAAGAAGACAGTAGCCCCCCACATATAATGACGGTGAGTTCAGATGAAACAACAAACGCAGCAGGAAAATAGTCTTAGCAAATTTGAGGTCCGCTTACTAGATAGCAGAAGACAGATAGTATACTTTCATGGTCAGCAGAAAAACACTAACAAAACACCATCCAGAGATTACCTTAAACTCTGGCATTAACTCATAACGCCAGAGTAGCAATCCCTGATCCACGAGAGCTTTCCAGACACAGTAACAAAACTTCAGCTGTGAACTGGAACAAATAGGCAAAACAAAACATGGACAAAAGTCCAACTTATCTAGTAGTTGTCAGAAGCAGGAACAAGCACTGAGAGGCATCAGATAACATTGTTGACCGGCAAGAAACCACCAGAGAAATGAGCTTAAATAGCGACACCCACTACTGATGGAATCAGGTGAAACAGGAAAGAGGATGACAAGTCCAATTCCACAAGCGACCACCGGGGGAGCCCAGAATCCAAATTCACAACAGTACCCCCCCCTCAAGGAGGGGGCACCGAACCCTCACCAGATCCACCAGGGCGACCAGGATGAGCCCTATGGAAGGCACGAACAAGATCAGAAGCATGAACATCAGATGCATTGACCCAAGAATTATCCTCCTGGCCGTAACCCTTCCAGTTGACCAGATACTGGAGTTTCCGTCTGGAAACACGAGAGTCCAAAATTTTCTCCACAACGTACTCCAACTCACCCTCAACCAACACCGGAGCAGGAGGCTCAACTGAAGGTACAACAGGTACCTCATACCTGCGCAATAACGACCGATGAAAAACGTTATGAATGGAAAAGGACGCAGGGAGGTCCAAACGGAAAGAAACAGGATTAAGGATCTCCAATATTCTATAAGGGCCGATGAACCGAGGTTTAAACTTAGGAGAAGAGACCCTCATAGGGACAAAACGAGAAGACAACCACACCAAATCTCCAACACAAAGCCGAGAACCAACACGACGATGACGGTTGGCAAAACGCTGAGTCTTCTCCTGGGACAACTTCAAATTGTCCATAACCTGCCCCCAGATGTGATGCAATCTCTCCACCACCGCATCCACTCCAGGACAATCCGAGGATTCCACCTGACCGGAGGAAAATCGAGGATGAAACCCCGAATTACAGAAAAACGGGGACACCAAGGTGGAAGAACTGGCCCGATTATTGAGGGCGAACTCTGCCAATGGCAAAAAAGCAACCCAATCATCCTGGTCAGCAGAGACAAAACACCTCAGATATGTCTCAAGGGTCTGATTAGTCCGCTCGGTCTGGCCATTAGTCTGAGGGTGAAAAGCAGATGAAAAAGACAAATCTATGCCCATCCTAGCACAGAATGCCCGCCAAAATCTAGACACAAATTGGGTACCTCTGTCAGAAACAATATTCTCAGGAATACCGTGCAATCGGACAACATTCTGAAAAAACAGAGGAACCAACTCAGAAGAAGAAGGCAACTTGGGCAGAGGAACCAAATGGACCATTTTAGAGAAACGGTCACAGACCACCCAGATGACAGACATCTTCTGGGAAACAGGCAGATCTGAAATAAAATCCATCGAGATGTGTGTCCAAGGCCTCTTAGGAATAGGCAAGGGCAACAGCAGTCCGCTAGCCCGAGAACTACAAGACTTGGCCCGAGCACAAACGTCACATGACTGCACAAAGACTCGCACATCTCGTGACAGAGAAGGCCACCAGAAGGATCTTGCCACCAAATCCCTGGTACCAAAAATTCCGGGATGACCTGCCAATGCAGAAGAATGTACCTCAGAGATGACTCTGCTGGTCCAATCATCCGGAACAAACAGTCTATCAGGCGGACAACGATCCGGTCTATCCGCCTGAAACTCTTGCAAGGACCGCCGCAGATCAGGAGAAACGGCCGACAAAATTACTCCCTCCCTAAGGATACCTGTGGGTTCAGAATTACCAGGAGAGTCCGGGTCAAAACTCCTAGAAAGGGCATCTGCCTTAACATTCTTAGAACCCGGTAGGTACGACACCACAAAATTAAAGCGAGAAAAAAATAAAGACCAGCGCGCCTGTCTAGGATTCAGGCGTCTGGCAGTCTCAAGATAAATCAAATTTTTGTGGTCAGTCAATACCACCACCTGATGCCTAGCCCCCTCGAGCCAATGGCGCCACTCCTCAAACGCCCACTTCATGGCCAAAAGCTCCCGATTCCCAACATCATAATTCCGCTCTGCGGGCGAAAATTTGCGAGAAAAGAAAGCACAAGGCCTAATGACGGAGCAGTCGGAACCTTTCTGCGACAACACTGCCCCAGCTCCGATCTCCGAAGCGTCAACCTCAACCTGAAAAGGCAGATTCACATCAGGCTGACGCAACACAGGGGCAGAGGCAAAACGGCGCTTAAGCTCCTGAAAGGCCTCTACAGCATGAGGGGACCAATTAGCAACATCAGCGCCTTGTCTGGTCAAATCAGTCAGTGGTTTAACGACATCCGAAAAACCAGCAATAAATCGGCGGTAAAAGTTGGCAAAGCCCAAAAATCTCTGAAGACCCTTAAGAGAGGAGGGCTGAGTCCAGTCACAAATAGCTTGCACCTTGACGGGATCCATCTCAATGGAAGAGGGAGAAAAAATATACCCCAAAAAGGAAATTTTCTGAACTCCAAAAACGCACTTAGACCCCTTCACACATAAAGAATTAGACCGCAGAACCTGAAAAACTCTCCTGACCTGCTGGACATGAGAGTCCCAGTCATCAGAAAAAATCAGAATATCATCCAGATATATTATCATAAATTTATCCAGAAAATCGCGGAAAATATCATGCATAAAAGACTGGAAAACTGAAGGGGCATTAGAAAGACCAAAAGGCATGACCAAATACTCAAAGTGGCCCTCGGGCGTATTAAATGCGGTCTTCCACTCATCCCCCTGCCTGATCCGCACCAAATTATACGCCCCACGAAGATCAATTTTAGAGAACCACTTAGCACCCTCTATACGAGCAAACAAATCAGTAAGCAATGGCAATGGGTATTGATACTTAACAGTGATCTTATTCAGAAGCCGATAATCAATACATGGTCTCAAAGAGCCGTCTTTTTTTGAGACAAAGAAAAACCCAGCTCCCAAGGGAGAAGAAGATGGACGAATATGTCCCTTTTCCAAAGACTCCTTTATATATTCCCGCATAGCAGCATGTTCCGGCACAGACAAATTAAACAAACGACCCTTTGGATATTTACAACCCGGTATCAAATCTATGGCACAATCGCACTCACGGTGCGGAGGTAACGACCCAAGCTTGGGTTCGTCAAAGACGTCTTGATAATCAGAAAGGAACTCAGGGACTTCAGAGGGAATGGACGACGAAATAGAAACCAAAGGTACGTCCCCATGAATACCCTTACATCCCCAGCTCAACACAGACATTGCTCTCCAGTCCAAGACTGGGTTGTGAGACTGCAACCATGGCAATCCCAGTACCACATCGTCATGTAAATTATACAGTACCAGGAAACGAATAATCTCCTGGTGATCCGGATTGATACGCATGGTTACTTGTGTCCAGTATTGTGGTTTATTATTAGCCAATGGGGTGGAGTCAATCCCCTTCAGAGGAATAAGAGTCTCCAAAGGCTCTAAATCAAAACCACAACGATTGGCAAAGGACCAATCCATAAGACTCAGAGCGGCGCCAGAGTCAACATAGGCGTCCGTGGCAATGGATGACAAAGAGCAAATCAGGGTTACAGACAAAATAAACTTAGACTGAATGGTGCCAATGGAAACAGACTTATCAAGCTTCTTTGTACGCCTAGAACATGCCGATATAACATGAGTAGAATCCCCACAATAGAAACACAATCCATTCTTCCGTCTAAAATTCTGTCGCTCGCTCCTGGACAGAATTCTATCACACTGCATACTTTCTGGCGTCTTTTCCATAGACACCGCCAGATGGTGCACCGGTTTGCGCTCCCGCAGACGCCTATCAATCTGAATAGCCATTGTCATGGACTCATTCAGACCTGCAGGCAAAGGGAACCCCACCATAACATCCTTAACGGCATCAGAGAGACCTTCTCTGAAAGTTGCCGCCAAGGCGCACTCATTCCACTGAGTAAGCACAGACCATTTACGGAATTTTTGGCAGAAAACTTCAGCTTCGTCTTGCCCCTGAGATAGTGCCATCAAAGTTTTTTCTGCCTGAAGTTCCAAATGAGGTTCCTCATAAAGCAAGCCCAAGGCCAGAAAAAACGCATCCACATCGCGTAACGCAGGATCCCCTGCTGGCAATGAGAAGGCCCAATCTTGAGGGTCACCCCTGAGCAAGGAAATCACAATCCTAACCTGCTGAGCAGGGTCTCCAGCTAAACGAGACTTCAGGGACAAATAAAGCTTACAATTATTTCGGAAATTCTGGAAGCTAGCTCTATTCCCTGTGAAGAACTCCGGCAAAGGAATTCTCGGCTCAGATACCGGAGCATGTACCACAAAATCTTGTAAATTTTGTACTTTCGTGATGAGATTATTCAAACCCGCAGTTACACTCTGGAGATCCATTATTGTCAGGTGCACACAGAGCATACAGAGATTAGGAGGAGGGAGAGAAAAAAGACTGCATCAAGGCAGACTGGAGGAAAAAAAAAAAAAAAAAAAAAAAATTCCAGCAGACTTCTTATCACTCTCCTTTCTCAACCTGGGTCTTTAACACTTTATTGGCCGGTCAAACTGTCATGATCTCTGCAGGCAGAGATCATAGCAAGCCTATAGAGGGACAAGCTCTCGGAAGATGGAACTATACTGACCATGAACTAAGCCTGCCGCGCAACTAGAAATAGCCAGGTAGCATTACCTATTTATCGCTAGATGCCCAGCTCTGGCCTAAGACCTAAATAGCTAGCAGAGGGAAATATAAGACCTGGCTCACCTCTAGAGAAATATACCCAAGAAGACAGTAGCCCCCCACATATAATGACGGTGAGTTCAGATGAAACAACAAACGCAGCAGGAAAATAGTCTTAGCAAATTTGAGGTCCGCTTACTAGATAGCAGAAGACAGATAGTATACTTTCATGGTCAGCAGAAAAACACTAACAAAACACCATCCAGAGATTACCTTAAACTCTGGCATTAACTCATAACGCCAGAGTAGCAATCCCTGATCCACGAGAGCTTTCCAGACACAGTAACAAAACTTCAGCTGTGAACTGGAACAAATAGGCAAAACAAAACATGGACAAAAGTCCAACTTATCTAGTAGTTGTCAGAAGCAGGAACAAGCACTGAGAGGCATCAGATAACATTGTTGACCGGCAAGAAACCACCAGAGAAATGAGCTTAAATAGCGACACCCACTACTGATGGAATCAGGTGAAACAGGAAAGAGGATGACAAGTCCAATTCCACAAGCGACCACCGGGGGAGCCCAGAATCCAAATTCACAACAGCCACTGTTCTTAGGGACCGTGAGTACTGCAGAAATTCTGTTGTAACTGTAAGGGGGTTACCTTCTCTGCTCTGTGCCTGGAACCACTTAGCTGTGCAGTAGGTTTCCCTTGGGGCAGACTTAGAGACCGGGACAGGAAGGAAGCCGGGCTGAGGGAGAGAAAGGGCGCGCTTTCCAGGGCTAGAGGAGCGTGTACTGAACACAGAGCAGCGCGTGCAGCAGAGAGAGCAGCGGGTGCAGTGGAGAGAGCAGCGAATACAGCGGCCAGAACAGTACGCAGCTGCGCTCTGGGGAAGAGAGAGAGAGCTCCCGGTCAGAGGACTGATACAGGGAGATTGTCCAGAAAGACTGCATCTTGTGAGTACGTGAAAGCGAACTCTGCTGTGACTGGAGAGGTGTGCCCTGACACCCGTGCATAGACAGTGACCCGTGCAGAGACAGTGGCCCCTAGTACCCACGGTATTAGTGTAGCGCCCCTGATTCCTGTTGGAAGACCCAAAAATAGGCTGAGCAAAAGACTCAGAGCACAGGGGACCCCGTTTGCCTAGCATCCCCTCTGCTTACCACAGTAACCCCTTAAACCCCAGGTTGCGGGTTCCTAGAGACTACACAGCCCACGGATAACAGAGGGATGACAAGTGCCACTGTTTCTCAGCGCCTACGTTGGAGAAGACGACCCTACAAGCAAGTCCTCATCAGACTGATAAGTGTTTTCCCCAGAAATTCCATTTATTACTGTTATACTGTTTGACTGTCTGGGAACTTATACTGCTTCCCATATTTTTGCACAGTTATTTTATCAGTTTATATTCTACTGTTTTCTCCCTGTGAGGAGAATATTGCTCCTGTTAATAAACCCACCTCAACAGTTGGTCTGTCTGTTCCGTGGTGACATACTCTACCCTGCACTCTATTACATAACTTTAACCAGATCTGTGCCTTGCCACAATTCTGTCTCTGAGCTCCTTGGCCAATTCCTTTCACATCATAATTCACAGGTGTGTGCCTTTCCAAATCAAGTCCTATCAGTTTAATTAAACACAGCTTGACTCCAATGAAGGAGTAGAACCATCTCATGGAGGATCACAAGGCAATGGACAGCATGTGACTTAAATATGAGTGTCTGAACAAAGGGTCTGAATACTTATGACCATGTGATATTTAAGTTTTTCTTTTTTATTAAATTTGCAAAAATATCTACATTTCTGATTTTTTTTTCCAGTCAATATGGGGTGCAAAGTGTACATTAATGTGAAAAAAAATTGAACTTTTTTGAATTTACCAAATGGCTGCAATGAAAAAAAGAGTGAAAAATGTAAAAGGGTCTGAATACTTTCTGTACCCACTGTATAAGGTAATAATCCTTGAATAGATGCCGATCTTATGATATACATACTTCCACACCTTGCCCTACACGAATTGCAGATAAGAGCGGTATTATTTTAGAATATAGAAGGGATTCTAACAGGCCCAGAAAAGATTTGTTTCTGTACGTGGCAGCCATAAACTGTGGAGGAACGCAGGTAACACTGCCAACTTTGATGAATTTCTGAGTCCAGATCACAGCAAAAAACATGAATCGGTCAATGAGCGCATGGAAAAAAGAGGCAGCAGCCTTAGAATGTAATAATCCCTGACTATATGCCCGTAATACGCTATCCCTACGGCCACACCTCATCGTAGACGAAGTGCAGATAAAAGCGTTATTATTATAACAGAATAGAATCTATTTGAATTAGCCCCCCCAAAAACGATTAGTTTAACGTAGCAGAATCAAGGACTGTTTCACCAACACTGCTGGGTAATATAGTGGAGAGTTTTGCATCTACTCAGCCTGAAATGGAGGAGATCAGAATCTTCTGTACTTCCTGTACAAACTCTCCTGTCCAGGCTGGGAAATCCTGTATGCAGTGTGAGTACTCCCTATGTGATGACCACCTGTAAGGGGGGTCAATGAGGCAGCGGGTACCTGCGTGCTGGGTCCAAGCAGCAAGCAGTCAGGTGAGCGGTGTGCTCCGCTCTCCTTTCCGACACAGAGTACCAGCGCTGCGACAGGGCGGGCCGCAGTCAATCAGAAGGAGAGAGACTGCTGTGCTGAGGGAAGCAGTGTGCCCAGCAGTAATCCAGAGAGAGAGATCCATGCAGAGCAGATCAGCAGCGCCAAGCAGATCAGCATCGCCTGCTGCGAACAGCTGGGACCAGTGAGAGCGGTGTGTGTCCAGTGACCGCCAGAGAGAACCAGGTGCCGTACATTACGAGACCGTGAGTACTGCACACGCACTGCCCAAGAGGGACTGCATTTGAGACTGACCCTTGTGACCTGACTTCACCAGTTAAGATAGTTAAGGAGCCACGTTGGGCTCATACAGGACTGTGGCCCGTACCTTTGTTAGCCACAACAGTATATGTACTACAGAGACCGACTACTGCCACCAGAAGACGGAGCAACCACTACAGTACCATCCGGGAAAAGGCACTGCACCCACCATTGCCAGCGCTATTGGGTTCGCAGCAGGAGCTGAATTTTAGGACTTCCTGTTACGCTTGCTACTGAACTGTCGTTATTTGAACCGTCATACTTCACGTTGCCATTTATACTGTTTGACCCTTTACCTCCCTGCATGGTGTATTCCACTCTAAATAAACCTGTTAATCCTTGCTCTGCCTCCTGCCAGTCACTGAATCCCGTGTTCCTGCAATTTCTACACACCTAACAGCCAACAACAAGGCACTGGATCATATACAGTATAACTAATAGAACCCACCGGCTCTATTGGTTTCCAAAAATGTTTTTTCAAATAGAATGTAGAGCCTCAGAAAAGCATTTTTTCCCATTACTAAGTAGTGGGTCTTCTACATTAGTAAGGTGTATGCACTACGTGCAATACCCTTTTGAGGAGACGTAGTGGAGGGCCTTAGAAAAATTTTTTTTTCACATTATTAAGGAGAGTGTATCCTAGATTGGTAATGCTTATGCACAAAAGTGAATGAACTGAAAAACATTTACCCCTAGGTAGTATACATATACAGGTGCTTCTCACAAAATTAGAATATCCTCAAAAAGTTAATTTATTTCAGTTCTTCAATACATAAAGTGAAACTCATACATTATATAGAGTCATTACAAACAGAGTGATCTATTTCAAGTGTTTATTTCTGTTAATGTTGATGATTATGGCTTACAGTCAATGAAAACCCAAAAGTCATTATGTCAGTAAATTAGAAAAATTAACAAAAAAATCTGCAAAGGCTTCCTAAGCAATTAAAAAGGCCCCTTAGTCTGTATCAGTAGGCTCCACAATCATCTGACTTGACAGATATCCCTAAGGCAGTCATTGACACACTCCACAAGGAGGGTAAGCCACAAAAGATCATTGCTAAAGAAGCTGTCTGTTCACAGAGTGCTGTATCCAAGCATATGAATGTAAAGTTGAGTTGAAGGTAAAAGTTTGGTAGAAAAAGGTGCACAAGCAACCGGGATAACTGCAGCCTTAAAAGGATTGTTAAGAAAAGGCCATTCAAAAATTTGGGGGAGATTCACAAGAAGTAGACTGCTGCTGGAGTCATTGCATCAAGAGCCACCACATACAGACATATCCAGGACATGGCCAGAAGCGTCTTACCTGGACCATGGAGAAAAAGAACTGGACTGTTGCTCAGTGGTCCAAGGTGTTGTTTTCAGATTAAAGTAAATTATGCATTTCATTTGGAAATCAAGGTCCCACAGCAGAGTCAGACTGGGGTGCTAAGGACCCACCAGTAACATTGACTTTGGGGGGCCCACTTTTCACCACCATACACATATTACACTACCCTTGCTCACAAATTTACCTACATCTCTATATAATAATAAACTGGATAGTTTGGTTAATGAATGAAATGCTGCTTTTTTCTGTACAGAGTGAATTAAGTGAATTATGCCAAGTACTGCCAAACAGTGGGGTTGGGGGCCCACATTGCACAGGGGCCCACCGGGGGATTTCCCTGTTACTCTATGGGCCAGTCCGAGCCTGTCCCAGAGTCTGGAGGAAGATGAAGAGGCACACAATCCAAGCTGCTTGAGGTCTAGTGTGAAGTTTCCACAATCAGTGATGGTTTGGGGAGCCATGTCATATGCTGGTGTAGGTCCACTGTGTTTTATCAAGACCAAAGTCAGATCAGCCATCTACCAGGAAATTTTAGAGCACTTCATGCTTCCCTCTGCCGAAAAGCTTTTTGGAGATGGAAACTTCATTCTCAAGCAGGACTTGGCACCTGTCCACACTGCCAGAAGTACCAATACCTGATTTAAAAACAACAGCATCACTGTTCTTGATTGTCTCGCAAACTCGCCTGACTTTAACCCCATAGAGAATCTATGGGGTATTGTCAAGAGGAAGATGAGAGACACCAAACCAAAAAATACACACCAGCTGAAGGCTGCTATCAAAGCAACCTGGGCTTCCATAACACCTCAGCAGTGCCACAGACTGATCGCCTCCATGCCACGCTGCACTGATGCAGTAATTGATGCAAAAGGAGCCTCGACCAAGTATTGAGTGCATTTACTGAACATACATTTCAGTAAGCCAACATTTTGGATTTTAAAATCATTTTTCAAGCTGGTGTTATAAAGTATTCTAATTTATTGAGATAACGACTTTTGGGTTTTCATTGGCTGTAAGCTATAATCAACATTAACAGAAATAAACACTTGAAATAGATCACTCTGTTTGTAATGACTCTATATATGCGTTTCACTTTTTGTACTGAAGAACTGAAATAAATTAACTTTTTGATGATATTCTAATTTTGTGAGAGGCACCTGAATATATATATATTTTGTAGTGTAGATAATGGTCACGCAGTCGATGGGAGGTATGTGTCGCTGTCTCTGTGATGTAACCTAGAGTATTTTCTCTAATGCATGAAAGCATTAGCACCTGGGAACGGGTTACGGGTAGCTGTGAGAGATGGGCAGGTCTGGCTACCCACATACCTCACCTCTGGGTGTGGTTAACAGTCTATATAATGGAGGCTGTTGTTTGGCACATGGTCTGTATGTTGGGAGGAAGAGAGCCTCCTGAGTGTGTGTGGCTCCAGAAGGAGCCTGAATACTGGACACTACCCCAGCCTGTATGCCCGCAGACCTGGCGGAGGAGAGCCCTGCTATGAACATTTGTATTTTGTTTGCCTGATCTAAAGGATGTTTGGTTTTGGTTTGGCTTCTGGGTTTATGAAGCCACAAACCCACATGAACTTTTAAAGGAACAAGCCTCCTGTTTTCCTCCTGTCGCACCCAAGTGAGTAAAACCCCCTACAAAATATATATATATATATATATATATATATATATATATATATACAGTATATATATATATATATATATATATATATACACACACACAGTGTCTGTGCACAGCATGCGTGTGTGTGTGTGTGTGTGTGTGTATATATATATATATATATATATATATATATATATATATATACACTGTGCACAGCATGTATGTGTGTGTAAATATATATACACACACTGTCTGTATGCAGCATGTGTGTGTGTATATATATATATAAAAAAGATTGGCGAGGGGGTCAATTCGTTAAGAAAATGTCACGGACAGAAAGTGAATCGATTTTTCAACTAAACACTTTGAAGCCTAATGGGCTCAATAGTGAGATAGAGATGTTCACATTTCAATAGTGTCGGTTGATATAATTAATGAGGTAATTCAATTGCTATAAAACACCACTCTGTTCACTAAGGACCATTCCTGAGGAAGAAAGCAGCCCCGCTTTCCAAACAAGTTGGATTTGGTCCTGTTCTAACCACTCTAAATGCAATCACTGTGATGTCATATACCAGTTAACTGGAGTTCACCAACACATCCGGAAGCTTGCTTAGTATCCAGATGTAGATCCCAGCCTGAACTGACCTCAGATGCGCTCCATCGGCCGGAGCGCTGCCTGAACTACATACTATGTTTTTGGAGCACCGCATCGATTAAAGAAACAAATAACCGACACCTATTGGAATCAAGGACAGATTCAGTAGCATAGCTACCAGGGGGGCAGAGGAGGCCATCGCCCCGGGCCCTGCACTCTGAGGAGGCCCACCCGGACTACACTATGTAACTGTATCGGCGAGCACATCGCGCCGATACAGTTACATTCTGTCGCAGAGCAGGGAGAATCAATCTCCCTGCTCTGCCGCCCGGCCGCTATGGGGCCTGGTGCCAGCAGTGGGCCCCCTGCTCGTCATCGCAGGGTCAGCTGTATCAGCTAGATGCAGCCTATGGGGGTGATCAAGTGACTCCACGCCTCGCAAAAAACATGCTGGGATCTGCAATGTCCTATGCATACTCGAGCACCCAACGGGGTAAAAGGCCAAAGACCACCAAAGCGGAGAATATGTAATAAAAGGTTATATCTTTATTTATATTATTTATAATAGCTTTGATAATAGAACAACATATAATTAATGTGCACGTATCAAGATATAAAAAGAAAAAATATAAAAATTATATTATTATTAAAATAGATTCTGTATCTAAAAAAAGGACCAATTTGCATATAGCGGATAAGGTAGTAGGATTAAATATGTATATGTTTTATATAATATATTAATACCCCTGGGAATTTGAAGCACCACTAAAAAAATATTAATAGAAGAAAAAGAAAAAAGAAAAATATATAATGATGCAAATATTTATATGGTAACCCTAGTGGGATTTAGAAAGACTCATCATATCGCTGTGCTCTACATAAAATCAAAAAATTCTACAAAAAATCATATATTCACACAGTGTAAATAAATAAGGAGGTATGTGGGAAAAAGACAATTTGTATCTTCTGTGTACTGCAATAGACGCTATACACACATAGGTATGAAGAAAATAAATTATATATTTTGTGCACTGCAAGGATCGCTGTACACGGGGACGCAGAAGATAAAGTGCGAGTGCTGAGGAAAAACTACACAAGTAGTGTATACTTTAAGGTGATGTGCTCAAAATTCACTAAATAGAATAAAGTGTGACAAGTGTAAAATTCACCAAGGAGCAAAAATAGGTAACTATACCTTTAAATACCGCCAGGTCTTGATAACGCGCACCCCGACGTGCGTTTTGATATTAAGATTCCTTCGTCAGACATCCCCTGACGAAGGAATCTTAATTCCGAAACGCGCGTCACGACTTTTCTTCCGGCTTCTATACGCACCTCTCCATCGCTCACTCGGTAGCTTAACCTCCTCGGGGGCGGGGCTGCTGTTTAAACAGTGCATGAATTAAATTGTATTACACAACTTTTCTTTCTCCTGTGATCAGGCCTCCTGGGACAACAAACTCAGATCTCCTCTGCTAGCAGGCTGCAGCTCTACCACTGAGCTACAGCCCAGAATTTGGTTATCTTGACCTCTATTGCAGGTTATGAATCCAGAAGCAGCTTATACAAGTCCATAGAGATACATTGTGTATATAACAATGTTTATGGTCCCTGTATGTTGAGGTGGAGAACAAAATTTAATAAGAAATACAAAAATGTATTTTTTTTTTCTGCGAGTCTCATCCGGTCTCAAAACCACAACCTTAAAATATTTCAGACAGGTGTCTTTAGCTGCTGAGCCACACACAAGCCATGATGTTGTAAAGGGGAGAATTCTGTTAATTTGATCTGTAGCGCAGGCTCTGACTACAGGCAGATTATACTGATAGAAATACCTGGCTGTGTACAATGTATTCTACAGGAGGACTAAGATTTTTTTAATCATATAAAATTACTAAAAAATATTACTGGAAAACACTTGACAATGAAAAAAATAATGTAATTTTTAATGCATTTTTTTAAAAATAATGAACATCACAAGTCAGCAAATAACACTGACATATTTGGTGTTGCTGGAATCATAACGACTAGCACATCACAGCGATCAGATTATTTACGGGGATCGGTAAATGACTTTTAAAAAAGAACGTGTGATTTTTCTCTATTAAACCCATAAAAAAGTAATAAAACTGTAATGCTAAGGCCGTGCTCACATGTAGCGTAAATACTGCGTTCTTTTTGTTGCATTTTTCTGCATGTGTCCACATGAGACGATGCAGTAACAATCTTCTCTGATTATTGCGTTTTTGCTGCGCTTCTTTTATGCATTTTCCGCTTACTTGAAGCGATTTTTGGGCAGATATGAAGTCGAGTTTTAAACGTTTTTTTTTAATAGTACAGAAAAGCTTTGATTCAGAGCTCAAAAATGCAATGGCGGGTTTTTTTATGCATTTTTTTCAGAACAAGCCTAAAGAGAGAAAATGCACCAAAAAACTGCAGAGTTCGGCAGCGTCTTCAGACAACAGAGGACGGAGATTTCATGGAATCACAGATGATGTTCACATATAGAGTAAATTAGCTACAAGGTAAAAGATAGAGAATGGGAAACACAATGTACCTGCTGAGGAGCAAGATGATCATCCCTCATACACAACCCCATCCATCTGACCGGGCTGCCGTACATAACAGTGACATAAAATATGAATTGTACAAATGTGCTGGATAGGACTTATAACCTGCAGGAATAAATACATGTGAAAATATAAATCTAATACATCATGTTAGGTGAGTACGGCATAGTCGTCACCTTCCACCAGCAGGTCATCCTCTTTCCCTACTTTCATCATCTCAGGAACCCCTGTGTCATCAGATACATGTGTCCTCAATAAGTGATACAGTACATAGAAGGCAATGGCCGGATGAGATGATAAGGAACAGCAATGCTGTAAACGATGATTTCTAGGTCTTAATTTTACAAACTATGGTAAATTATCACAAAAAGCTTGACTAATATTAAGAGCCCAAGTGCAGCAAATAACAAAATGGAAGATACTCCCTTAATAACCGCTTCTTGCTCACTCCATGGGAATTTGAGTGCTAATGACACCTTCCCCATGACATAAGCCCTTTAATATATTTGTTGGTTTTCTTTGCACCACAAGTTCCTATATAACAAGCCATCAGCAGCATTGTGCTGTCACACTGCCAGGTAAAGCCTGACCAATGCAGGATTGGCCGACCATCTCATGTGTATGGGGCCTCCCAACAGAGGATGTTGGGGAAAAGAAGGATCCGGTGTGTTGAATTTCAGAGGTTAAACCTTTTGCTCTCTGGGAGATCAGCCTATGCCAGATAGAAGCCGCTCTCATATAGAACAAAGAAATGTCCCTGTGTTTAGGGGACGTCATGACAGACAGATTTCAGCTGAACGATTGTTTGGCCCACAACTATCTTATGTGTATGGGGACCTAAAGGAAAATGCAGAAAAAAAATGCAATGAAATGTGGGCACCGATTTTTGTTTGTTGTACTCCAGCTCTATCTGTTTTTGATCTTCACTAATTCCTGGATTTAGCAGTCTCTAGAGCGAAGGTAGAGAGATGAATGTAAAGGTGCGTTTAAATTGACCAGCCAGCTGCATGGTATGACCAACAATTGGTAAACTTTCACTGATTGGCTATCATTTCAATGCCTGTTTCCACAGACAGACCAAAGCAAATGATGCCCACTGAGAGATCTATACTAGATCACTCATTGCGCATAGGCTGCCATGGTTCTTGGTAGTGCAAGACCTGCTTACACAGGATGATGGACCGCCAAGAACAATGATGCTTTATGCTGCACAAAATCGTTCATCGGATGATCGGCAGCCAGTATACACTGCAAGATAATCACGAAACAAACTCGTTCACTGTTATCTTGCTGTGTAAATGCCCATTTATACTAAATTTGGGCCACTCTTCATATGCTAGATAGTGTGTACATATTTAGCATCACTGTGCACATACTTGACAACTCTAATCTAATTTTACCTTCAAATTATATGCTAATCGTAAAGGTTCACATACTTGTGCCATTCAGACGTGATATTGGATCATTTTTACAATGCAATGGCCTTACCATTATGGATTAAACTATTCCTGCCCTTTTTCCCTCCCAGGAGCAGTCTCAGACTAATAGACATTTTAAAAACTGTGTGCAAAATTAGCTCGATTTCATATGTCATTTTTTGCTATGCATGAGCAGGTAGGGAGGGGAAAGCTTGCAGCTTTTTTTAAGCAGTGGAAGCACTAGTGTATCTGTAAAGAAATTTCCATATTTTGGAAATTTCTTATAGCGATATTTTATTTGCAGTTAAACACAGCGGAGGTTGAAACTTTGACATTTTCCATTTAGTTTCAAAAATGTACTGGTAACTTATTTAGAAACTGATGGCAGATTCATATATCAAAAAAGTTATGACAGGGTTAACCGAAGTTAAAAGTGCCACTAATGAAAAACAGCTAAGGGTCAATTTTTAATTAAGTCATATGATTTTGTATATTAAAAAAAAAGAGCAAGAGGTTCACCAATCCATGAACTTTTGGTTATAAAAACTGTGTAACAATTTCAGAAGAATGTACTTCAATGTAAAATTGCAACGAATTTCATTATCCCACCATCTACAGAACATAAGCTCATCAAAAGATTCAGAGTCCATGGAGAAATCCATGTACACAAGTGACAAGGCCAATGGTCTATATTGGATGCTCATGGTCTACGGCTCCTCAGGGTACACTGAATTAGAAGATAGCCTTTATTCGGTCATGCAAACCACTGCATGTGTAAGGTACTAGCAGGAACTAGTGGTCAAGGGTACCTGTTTTCAAATTGAACTTATGTACGTACTTATGTACGATTGAGTACGTTTGAATAACTTCTGAACTACACATAGATTTGATAATTTTTGGGCACATATTATTCAGGACATTGAGCTGTTCATTTTGAGTACTAGTGGTCTAGGGTACCTCTTTTCAAATTGAACTTATGTGCGATTGAGTATGTTTGATTATGCGTGACATAAATAAGCGATTTACGTGAATAACTTCTGAACTACACATAGAGTTGATAATTTTTTGGGCACATATTATTCAGGACATTGAGATGTTCATTTTTAATACTAGTGGTCCAGGGTACCTCTTTTCAAATTAAACTTATGTACGATTGAGTACGTATGATTATGCGCGACATAAATAAGCGATTTACATGAATAACCCAGAACCACAAGTAGTCTAAATAAACATCTCAAAGTCCTGAACAAAATTTTACCCAAACAATATACACTCTATGTATAATTCACCATACATGAAAATCTAATAGCTAAAGTCAAACTGCAGACTAACTTGAGTCCGGTGTAGAACAGGCAGGTAGTTAGCAAATACCTGCCTGTTAGTTCAAAGTTAAAAAAATAAAATAGAAAGATGTAAGTCTGGACTTTTAAAAAGTCTGCAATCAGTTTATGTGACTGCAGAATTCTGAATCTTTACAGCATAAGTACCACATGTTGACAGGATTCTCCAATTTTGAAGACAAGAGCAGGTGGTCACGTGACCACAAGTATGCACTTTGCATACATCCAGCCACATTCCAACTAGGCGGGTTAGGACTAGATGCAATCTGAAGAAACACAGCTCATAAGTCTCAATTGACAGAGAAGCAGTATTGTGAATTACTTACCTGAACTGCTCACTAAGCCAATGAGCGGGGCTGAAGGAGAGAAAAACCTTCCCAACTCACTGAGCACAACAAGCTTTTTTATTCTAACTTCATCCTGCTCTGGGCTTATTTGTAAACCCTTTCTGCAAAATCAGTTTGACAGCTGTACAGCGGGGCAAGGAGACTGACTAAGCACAGAGCATGACTAAAGCTGGAAAAAAAATAGCTTGTGTGTTTTTCTTAGGCCGACGTCACACACAACGTACAAAAAAAAATCGGTCCGTTTTACACGGACGAGAATCGCACAAATGTTTCATGAACAGTGATCCGTGTGTAATGCAAGGATGCGATTTATTCTCAAAAAAGTATCCGTGTGTCATCCGTCATGCACATATAATGGATCCATGGGCTCAAATATTCGTGAAAACAAATATACAGTCTATATATATATATATATATATATATATATATATATATATATATATATATATATATATATATCAGTGAGACACATGTACATATATATACAGTACAGACCAAAAGTTTAGACACACCTCATTTAAAGATTTTTCTGTATTTTCATGACTATGAAAATTGGACATTCACACTAAAGGCATCAAAACTATGAATTAACACATGTGGAATTATATACTTACCAAAAAAGTGTGAAACAACTGAAATTATGTCTTATATTCTAGGTTCTTCAAAGTAGCCACCTTTTACTTTGATGACTGCTTTGCACACTCTTGGCATTCTCTTGATGATCTTCAAGAGGTAGTCACCGGGAATGGTTTTCACTTCACATGTGTGCCCTGTCAGGTCTAATAAGTGGGATTTCTTGCCTTATAAATGGTGTTGGGACCATCAATTGTGTTGTGCAGAAATCTGGTGGATACACAGCTGATAGTCCTACTCAAATAGAATGTTAGAATTTGTATTATGGCAAGAAAAAAGCAGCTAAGTAAAGAAAAACGAGTGCCCGTCATTACTTTAAGAAAAGTCAGTCTGAAAAATTGGGAAAACTTTGAAAGTGTCCCCAAGTGCAGTGGCAAAAACCATCAAGCGCTACAAAGAAACTGGCTCACATGTGGACTGCCCCAGGAAAGGAAGACCAAGAGTCACCTCTGCTTCTGAGGAAGAGTTTATCTGAGTCACCAGCCTCAGAAATTGCAGGTTAACAGCAGCTCAGATTAGAGACCAGGTCAATGCCACACAGAGTTCTAGTAGCAGACACATCTCTACAACAACTGTTAAGAGGAGACTTTGTGCAGCAGGCCTTCATGGTAAAATAGCTGCTAGGAAACCACTGCTAAGGACAGGCAACAAGCAGAAGAGACTTGTTTGGGCTAAAGAACACAAGTAATGGACATTAGACCAGTGGAAATCTGTGCTTTGGTCTGATGAGTCCAAATTTGAGATCTTTGGTTCCAACCACCGTGTCTTTGTGCGACGCAGAAAAGGTGAACGGATGGACTCTACATGCCTGGTTCCCACCATGACGCATGGAGGAGGAGGTGTGATGGTGTGGGGGTGCTTTGCTGGTGACACTGTTGGGGATTTAGTCAAAATTGAAGGCATACTGAATTAGCATGGCTACCACAGCATCTTGCAGCGGCATGCTATTCCATCCGGTTTGCGTTTAGTTGGACCATCATTTATTTTTCAACAGGACAATGACCCCAAACACACCTCCAGGCTGTGTAAGGGCTATTTGACCAAGAAGAAGAGTGATAGGGTGCTACGCCCGATGACCTGACCTCCACAGTCACCAGACCTGAACCCAATCGAGATGGTTTGGGGTGAGCTGGACCGCAGACTGAAGGCAAAAGGGCCAACAAGTGCTAAGCATCTCTGGGAACTCCTTCAAGATTGTTGGAAGACGATTCCCGGTGACTACCTCTTGAAGCTCATCAAGAGAATGCCAAGAGTGTACAAAGCAGTCAAAGCAAAAGGTGGCTACTTTGAAGAAACTAGAATATAAGACATAATTTCAGTTGTTTCACACTTTTTTGTTAAGTATATAATTCCACACGTGTTAATTCATAGTTTCGATGCAGTGTGAATGTACAATTTTCATAGTCATGAAAATACAGAAAAATCTTTAAATGAGATGGTGAGTCCAAATTTTTGGTCTGTATTGCATATATATATGTTTTGTCCAGAGTTGTAGGCTGGTGGCCCAAGAGTGGCATCTATGCTAGAGTAGGACCCATGAGGGGGAGATCACCTTGCGTGGTTGATGGGTACACATGAATTGGCCAATTTATGCGCTAATAATCTCCATTTCATCTTTAACTGCAAGTTTTATGAAAAAAATTTTTTTGAAAAAATATTTTTGAGAAATGTATATTTGTCTGTGTTTTCACATGGCCGATTCATGTACATGTGCTGCTGTGCTTTTTTTTTTTTATCTATATGATGCAGTGTGCAGCTTGCACGTGTTCACATTGGGAGTGCTGATTGTTTTTTTTCCCCTCTATTTATATGATGCGGCAGCATCCAGACTTATCTTGCACTCCCCCCATTGACCTTGCAGGTGGCGGTAGTCAACTCTACCTGCCCATAAGTTGTAGGTTTAGCCCAGAGTGACATGTTTTGTCCAGAGTTGTAGGCTGGTGGCCCAAGAGTGGCATCTATGGTAGAGTAGGACCCATCAGGGGGAGATCACCTTGCCGTGGTTGATGGGTACACATGAATTGGCCAATTTATGCGCTAAGAATCTCCATTTCATCTTTAACTGTAAGTTTTATGAAAAAATATTTTTGAGAAATGTATATTTGTCTGTGTTTTCACATGGCCGATTCATGTACATGTGCTGCTGTGCTTTTTTCTTTTTTATCTATATGATGCAGTGTGCAGCTTGCACGTGTTCACATTGGGAGTGCTGATTGGTTTTTTTTTCCTCTTTTTATATATATATATATATATATATATATATATATATATATATATATATATATATATATAAATATATATATATATCCCTATACTATGTGTAGACATTTATTTTGTCTATTCTATTTTAACCTGTCAGTGTGATTTTACTGTACACCGCACTGAGCTGAGTTTTTCTCACACCCATAGACTTGCATTGGCGATTCTCGGCGAGATACGCTGACAATCGCAGCATGCTGCGATTTCACTCGCACACTGAATACGGCCGAGAAAATATCGGATGATGGGAGCTGCCCCATATATTAACATTGGTCCGAGTAATATGCGTTTTTTTTATCGCATAGCACTCGTCCGTATTACGGTCTAGTGTGACTCCGGCCTTACTTTCGGCCCTGCTACATGGCTGAGTGAACAGATCAGGTATGTTTGTTCACGATGCTGCTCCTCTGACAGCTGAGACACATGTTTTGAGCTGCCATATTTATAACATTCTCATTGGACCTCTTTGCAAAAGTTTAAATAAAAAACAAAAATATCTATTGATAATTTTTATGAATAATGTAGGGATGAACCTCATTAGTACTTTTTGTGAATACACTTCTTATTAAGCTAGCCTGTATATCAGCAGTCATTGTGTTGCATACATCTATAAAGGAGAACATTTCAGTAAAATTACAATTTGTATACAATGCAATCCACTCTCATCCCTACGGAATCCATCCTGAGTGAACTGCTCTGTACTTAAAATAATATGTAACTGTGATTGTGCAGAATGATTGTAGAGACCGTGTGAAGCACTGAAGACGAGTCTCATAGGGATATCTTGAAAAAGAAGCTCAAAATGTTTCATTTCAGAGAAAAAAAATGATTTTTTTTTTTTTTTTTTTTAACTGTTCAAATGCATTATACAGAGTAAAATAAGAAGTCATTCTGAACGTGACACTAGATATTTTAGGTTCAATATTCTTTATACTATGAAGGGGGCTTTAAACAGAGTTTTTTAAATCAAGTACCGATAATAACAATGTAATATGCCTGGTACCAGATCTATAGTTAAAGTCACAATAAATGAAATGAATTTTGAGTAATGAGAAAAAAATACAAGAAAGTCCTAGTGAAATTAAACCTTTGTACTAAAGGTTTGAGCTGTGCAATGTTCGATATTATTACCTACCTTTGAGAAAAAGACAGTGGGTCACTGCATCGAGAGCATATACTGGTTGCCAGGGAAATGCTACTTTATAGGGTGACGGGAGACTAAACTGGCAAACTGCTTGCCGTTCTGCAGTATCTAGTAGTTTTACCATACCGCTGCGGTGGAATAGGAGAACCTAGCAAAAAAAAGAAAGCTTATCAACTCAGCTATTGCAATATATTACACACAAGATGTATAAAATACTGCCGTCATAATATATTGATATATAATTATTTATTGTAGCTTATCTCATATGCTGTGATCCAGAAACCGCCATCACATTTGTTGCTCCCCCCAATAGGGATCATAATTGCTTATCCCTATTTGGCACATACATACATACACACAGCAGGACCATTTTCATTGAAAGCAAATCAGTATTGTAGTGCAGCGGTGTCCACACTGTGCAGGGATGAGGCAGTGACACAAGAAAAGTAAAAAGTAAAGTCTCTTAATAAAACAGCATACTCACAAAGCAAGTAAATCAGATACTTCGGATTGCAGCCGGGAACAAAGACAGTCTGTGAAGATAGTCCGTGACTTTTCGTCATGGGTGAGTGCACCGCCGTGTACGCTGAGGGTGTCAGGCCTTTTGGCTCCGCCTGGCTCTGTGTTACCTCACACAGTTGAGCTCTGCAGAGCCTACTGCTCTGCCTGCATGCAAGATCAAAACTGACACACCAAAACCCTTCTCTCAAACTGGAATCTGTGGCCATAGGCAGTGGCGTAACTACAAAGTTATGGGCCCCGGTGCGAACTTCCAAATGGGGCCCCCCCCGCCATAAAATTCAATGTAAGCCCCATAGAATACAATGCAGCCCCCCTCATAGTATAATGCAGCCCCTCCATACAGGGGCAGTGACAAAGACACGAGCAAATGGTGACGAGGGGGCAGAGGAGAGGGAACAAGGGGGCAAGGAAGACAGGCACTAGGGGACACATGGGGGCTAGGAGGCAGGGGAGAAGGATACAAGGGGTCTAGTGGGCAAGGGAGACTGACACAAGTGGGCAAGGGAGACTGACACAAAGGGCACACGGGGACTAGTGGACAAGAGAGACTGGCACACGGGGACACGGACTAGTGGGCAAGGGAGACTGACACACGGGGAATAGTGGGCAAGGGAGACTGATACAAGGGGACTAGTGGGCAATGGAGACTGACACACGGGGACAAGGGACAAGCACAAGGGGACAAGGGAGACAGGCACAAGGGGACACATAGGGACTAGTGAGCAAGAGACTGACACAAGGGGACAAGGGATACAAGCACAAGGGGACACACAGGGACAAGTGGGAAAGGGAGACTGACACACAGGGACTAGTGGGCAAAGGAGACTGACACAAGCACAAGGGGACAAAGGAGACTGACAGAAGCACAAGGGGACATAGGAGACAGGCACATGGGGACACACAGGGACTAATGGGCAAGGGAGACTGGCACACGGGGACACAAGCATAAGGGAGACAGGCTCAAGGGGACACACAGGGACTAATGGGCAAGGGAGACTGGCACACGGGGACAAGGGACACAAGCATAAGGGGACAAGGGAGACAGGCACATGGGGACACACAGGGACTAATGGGCAAGGGAGACTGGCACATGGGGACACAAGCATAAGGGAGACAGGCTCAAGGGGACTCACGGCCCCCTGACCTGCCAGAGCCGCTTGCAGCTGCGACCGTAGTAGTTACGCCGCTGCCTCACACACACACATACTACAGATATCACACACACACTACAGATATCACACACACACATCATACTACAGATATCACACACACACACATCAGTTATTACACACACTACAGATATCACACACACATCATATTACAGATATCACACACATACTACAGTTATCACACACACACACTACAGATATCACACACACACACAGACATACTACAGATATCACACACACACACATCATACTACAGATATCACACACACACACACACACTACAGATAACACACACACACACTACAGATATCACACACACACACACACACACACACACATACACACACTACAGATATCACACACACACACACACATACACACACTACAGATATCACACACACACACATCATACTACAGATATCACACACATACTACAGTTATCACACACACACTACAGATACCACACACACACACCAGAGATACCAGCTCATATACACAACTCACAATCTCCTCTCTGGTACAGGGGTGGCTGATGTAAACCGGCTGCAGCTCCTCAGCTTCTCCTGACTAAGGCTAGTTTCACACTAGCGTCGGGAACAACCCGTCGCTGTGCGTCGGGCCGACGTTCCCGACGCTAGTGTGGTCTCCGCCGCACAACGGGGGCAGTGGATGCATTTTTCCCACGCATCCGCTGCCCCATTGTGAGGTGCGGGGAAGTGCGGGGAGGTGGGGGCGGAGTTCCGGCCGCGCATGCGCGGTCGGAAAAAGTGGACCGTCGGGAGCAAAAAACGTTACATGTAAGGTTTTTTTCTCCCGACGGTCCACTACCACACGCCCAAGCGTCGCAAAACGGACGCGACGTTTGGCAATGCGTCGCAAATGCGTCGCTAATGTTAGTCTATGACGAAAAAACGTATCCAGCAAGAACTTTTGTTGGATGCGTATTTTCGGCAAAACGACGCATTTGCGACGTATTGCAGTTAACGCTAGTGTGAAACTAGCCTAAAGCGGCTCTGTCCCGCACCTCCCCCCTGCTCTCGCCTTCTGTCCCGGGGTTATTTTGGCTTTCTCTTAAAGGGAACCTGTCACCCCGTTTTTTCCGTATGAGATAAAAATACTGTTAAATAGGGCCTGAGCTGTGCATTGCAATAGTGTATTTTGTGGACCCCGATTCCCCACCTATGCTGCCGAAATACGTTACCAAAGTAGTCGTTTTCGCCTGTCAATCAGGCTGGTCTGGTCAGATGGGCGTGGTGTCTTCCCCCAGATCTTGCTTAGTTTTCCGTTGGTGGCGTAGTGGTGTGCGCATGCCCAAGGTCCCGAATCCACTGCACAGGGGAGTGAAAATAGCGTGATGTGCGACATTTCATTGGTGATCGGTGGGGGCGGCCATCTTCCTTTGGCCGCGCGTGCGCAGAAGCGGCGCTCTGCTGGCCGCGGCTTCAGGAAAATGGCCGCAGGATGCCGCGCGTGCGCAGATGGAGATCGCGGCGGCCATTTTCCTAAAGCAGAGATGCGACACCTCGTACACACCCGTCTCCGCTCCGTACACCCCCGGCTCCGCTCCGTACACCTCGTACACACACGGCTCCGCTCCGTACACCTCGTACACACACGGCTCCGCTCCGTACACCTCGTACACACACGGCTCCGCTCCGTACACCTCGTACACACACGGCTCCGCTCCGTACACCTCGTACACACACGGCTCCGCTCCGTACACCTCGTACACACCCGGCTCCGCTCCGTACACCTCGTACACACCCGGCTCCGCTCCGTACACCTCGTACACACCCGGCTCCGCTCCGTACACCTCGTACACACCCGGCTCCGCTCCGTACACCTCGTACACACCCGGCTCCGCTCCGTACACCTCGTACACACCCGGCTCCGCTCCGTACACCTCGTACACACCCGGCTCCGCTCCGTACACCTCGTACACACCCGGCTCCGCTCCGTACACCTCGTACACACCCGGCTCCGCTCCGTACACCTCGTACACACCCGGCTCCGCTCCGTACACCTCGTACACACCCGGCTCCGCTCCGTACACCTCATGCACACCCGGCTCCGCTCCGTACACCTCATGCACACCCGGCTCCGCTCCGTACACCTCATACACACCCGGCTCTGCTCCGTACACCTCATGCACACCCGGCTCTGCTCCGTACACCTCATGCACACCCGGCTCTGCTCCGTACACCTCATGCACACCCGGCTCCGCTCCGTACACCTCATACACACCCGGCTCCGCTCCGTACACCTCATACACACCCGGCTCTGCTCCGTACACCTCATACACACCCGGCTCTGCTCCGTACACCTCATGCACACCCAGCTCTGCTCCGTACACCTCATACACACCCGGCTCCGCTCCGTACACCTCATACACACCCGGTTCTGCTCCGTACACCTCATACACACCCGGCTCTGCTCCGTACACCTCATACACACCCGGCTCCGCTCCGTACACCTCATACACACACTGCTCTGCTACATCCACCCAAACCCCTCCTGACCTCACACAAAAGCTTACCCTCCTCCAGCATGATGACAAACAGCACTGCACTACTGTCCTGCACTACACGGAAGCCCTTGATCATGTGACTCCAACTCCTCCCCTCCTGTGACCTCATCACAGGTCCTGTGCGCACAGAGCAGCTGCAGCCATAGTAGTGGTGTGCGGCTCTCTGCGGTGGAGGGGCTCTGCTGCGGGTCAAGTGCAGTCCCACCCGTGATCGCGAGTGCACGCGCAGCAGGGCCTGTAAAGAAGAATTATTTAAAGGGCCGGCGGCCCATTTTGTAGCTTAGAGTTCTTAGGAGCCCGCCCAGTCTGCTGGACTGGGTGGGCCCCTAAGCACTGCGGGCCCCGTCGCAATTGCGACCCCTGCGACCGCGGTAGTTACGCCCCTGGCCATAGGCCACCTGTGAGACCCGGTCTGGAGGAAACGGACCACCCCACTTCCTTCCTACAGTCAGTTAAAAAAATAAAAGCCCATACCAGCTTTTCCTGAACAATGCCTAGGCCAAATAGCTTGACCAGGTCCACGCTTACTTTTATTTTGCCCTGTGACTCACAGGAGTCCTGCTGTGACCACAAGGCACTCCAGCGGGTCTAATAGGACTCTGTCTGCATCCTGGGGGATACATATCGACCCTCACATATGATCCACCTACCTGCCTCACATATCCCCCCCTCTATTCAAACTTGTGGGGTTGAACACTTGTCATCATACAGGGGGCCCGTGACAGGGTATCCGCTGTTCCCTGGGATTTTCCTGCCCGATGTTCAACAGTGAAATTAATTCTGCAGGGAAAGAAACCATCTGGTGACCTGAGCATTCCTCTCCTTGGCATTCCTCATCCACACCAAAGATGAATGATCTGTCACTAAGCGAAACGGTCGACCGAGCAAATAACGTAGGGACTCCAAGGCCCACTTAATGGCCAGGCACTCCTTCTCCACTACGCTATAATTTTTCTCAGCCAAGGTGAGTTTCCTACTTAGGTAGATGACCAGATGTTCCTCTCCATTCACCTCCTGCGACAGGACTGCTCCTAAACCTACGTTATAGGCATCCGTCTGTACAATGAAGCGTTTCTGGAAGTTGGTACTAATGGGGACGGGCTGTCTGGACAGCGCCACCTTCATGGATTGGTACGCTTCCTCCGCCTGGGGGTTCCACTGAACCATGCCCAACTTTTTCCCCTTGAGATCAGTTATAGGTGTTGTTCTCCCCAAAAATTAGGTATAATGATTCCGAGAAATGTTCTTACCTGTTTAGCGGAAACAGGTCGGGGCCAGTTCTGAATTTCGTTGTTCTTATTTATTTGATAACCCCGCGGTCGATCACATATCCCAAGAACCAGGCTTCCTCAAGCCCTACCGCACATTTCTTGGGATTTGCTGTCACCACGGCTTTGAGCGTACCTACTATCACTTGCACCTGGGACAGGTGGGTATGCCAGTCTGTACTAAAGATGATGATGTCATCCAAGTACGCTAATGCATACTTTCGATGGGGTTCCAGCACTATGTCTATTAACCTCTGGAACGTGGCTGGGGCCCCATATAGTCTAAAGGGCAGGATGACTGTTATGGACCTGGTGGTTAGGAGCACCCGAAATGACCTGATGGTTAAAATGGAAAAACCTGGGACAAGCTCTAAGGAAGTGGTAACTCTACTGACCAAAATCCCTAATCCTATCACACACACTAGAAATAGCCGTGGAGCGTACCTAACTCTCCCTAGACGCCTCTTCACAGCCTAAGAGCTAACTACCCCTAAAGATAGAAATAGCAGCCTACCTTGCCTCAGAGAAATTCCCCAAAGTAAAGGTAGCCCCCCACAAATATTGACTGTGAGTTAAGAGGAAGTAACAAACACAGGAATGAAACAGATTTTAGCAAAGGAGGCCGAATCTTCTCTAGATAGACAGAGGATAGGAAAGGGAACTATGCGGTCAGTATTAAAAACTACAAAAACCACGCAGAGTGTGCAAAAAGACCTCCACACCGACTCACGGTGTGGAGGTGCAGCTCTGCACCCCCAGAGCTTCCAGCTAGCAAGGAAATATCATAATAGCAAGCTGGACTAGAAACATAGCATGTACTGAGAAATATATTCAAAAACCAATGAACAGCAAATGGACTAGCGAGGACTTAGCTTCTGCTGGAGTAGACAGGTCATCTGAGAAATCCAAGAGAGATCTGAACCAGTACTGAGACATTGACAGCTGGCATGAACTAACGACCTGGGCAGAGTTAAATAGGGAAGCCAGCAGCAGCAATTAACGAGGGCAGCTGAGAAAGCCAACCTCAAAGATCAGCAGTTCCACTTAAAGCCACCAGAGGGTGTCCAAGGACAGAACTCACCAAAGTACCATTCACGACCACAGGAGGGAGCCCGAGAACGGAATTCACAACAGTACCCCCCCCTTGAGGAGGGGTCACCGAACCCTCACCAGAGCCCCCAGGCCGATCAGGACGAGCCAAATGAAAGGCACGAACCAAATCGGCAGCATGGACATCGGAGGCAACAACCCAGGAATGATCCTCCTGACCATAACCCTTCCATTTAACCAGGTACTGAAGCTTCCGTCTCGAAATACGAGAATATAAAATCTTCTCCACCACATACTCCAACTCCCCCTCAACCAACACCGGAGCAGGAGGATCAACAGAAGGAACCATAGGCGCCACATATCTCCGCAACAACGACCTATGGAACACATTATGGATGGCAAAAGAAGCTGGAAGGGCCAAACGAAACGACACAGGATTGATAATTTCAGAAATCTTATAAGGACCAATGAAACGAGGCTTGAACTTAGGAGAAGAAACCTTCATAGGAACATAACGAGAAGACAACCAAACCAAATCCCCAACACGAAGTCGGCGACCAACACAGCGACGGCGGTTAGCAAAATGTTGCGCCTTCTCCTGAGACAACGTCAAATTGTCCACCACGTGAGTCCAAATTTGCTGCAACCTGTCCACTACAGAATCCACACCAGGACAGTCAGAAGGCTCAACCTGCCCTGAAGAAAAACGAGGATGAAAACCAGAATTACAAAAAAAAGGCGAAACCAAAGAAGCAGAACTAGCCCAATTATTAAGGGCGAACTCGGCCAATGGCAAGAAGGTCACCCAATCATCCTGATCAGCAGAGACAAAGCATCTCAGATAGGTCTCCAAGGTCTGATTAGTTCGTTCGGTTTGGCCATTTGTCTGAGGATGGAACGCTGAAGAAAAAGACAAATCAATGCCCATCTTAGCACAAAAGGACCGCCAAAACCTAGAAACAAACTGGGAACCTCTGTCCGACACAATGTTCTCCGGAATGCCATGCAAACGAACCACATGCTGAAAAAATAATGGAACCAAATCAGAGGAGGAAGGCAATTTAGGCAAGGGTACCAAATGGACCATCTTAGAAAACCGATCACAAACCACCCAGATGACAGACATCCTTTGAGAGACAGGAAGATCAGAAATGAAATCCATGGAAATATGTGTCCAGGGCGTCTTCGGGACAGGCAAAGGCAAAAGCAACCCACTGGCACGAGAACAGCAAGGTTTGGCCCGAGCACAAGTCCCACAGGACTGCACAAAAGAACGCACATCCCGTGACAAGGAAGGCCACCAAAAGGACCTAGCAACCAAATCTCTGGTACCAAAAATCCCAGGATGACCAGCCAATACTGAACAATGAACCTCAGAAATAACCCTACTAGTCCATCTATCAGGGACAAACAGTTTCTCCACTGGACAGCGGTCAGGTCTATCAGCCTGAAACTCCTGCAGCACCCGCCGCAAATCAGGGGAGATGGCAGACAAAATCACCCCCTCCTTGAGAATACCAGCCGGCTCAGAGACTCCCGGAGAATCAGGCAAAAAACTCCTAGAAAGGGCATCAGCCTTCACATTCTTAGATCCCGGAAGGTATGAGACCACAAAATCGAAACGAGAGAAAAACAGTGACCATCGAGCCTGTCTAGCATTCAACCGCTTGGCGGACTCGAGGTAAGTCAGATTCTTGTGATCAGTCAAGACCACCACACGATGTTTGGCTCCCTCAAGCCAATGTCGCCACTCCTCGAATGCCCACTTCATAGCCAACAACTCCCGATTGCCGACATCATAATTACGCTCAGCAGGCGAAAACTTTCTAGAAAAGAAAGCACACGGCTTCATCAAAGAGCCATCAGAACTTCTCTGAGACAAAACAGCCCCTGCCCCAATCTCAGAAGCATCAACCTCGACCTGAAAAGGGAGCAAAACATCTGGCTGATGCAACACAGGGGCCGAAGTAAAACGACGTTTAAGCTCCTGAAATGCCTCAACGGCCGCAGGTGACCAGTTCACCACATCAGCGCCTTTCTTCGTCAAATCAGTCAAAGGCTTAACCACACTAGAAAAATTAGCGATGAAGCGACGGTAAAAATTAGCAAAGCCCAGGAACTTCTGAAGACTCTTCACAGATGTAGGTTGAGTCCAATCATAAATGGCCTGAACTTTAACAGGGTCCATCTCGATAGTAGAAGGGGAAAAAATGAAGCCCAAAAAGGAAACCTTCTGAACTCCAAAGAGGCATTTAGACCCCTTCACAAACAATGCATTAGCACGAAGGACCTGGAACACCATCCTGACCTGCCTTACATGAGACTCCCAATCATCCAAAAAGACCAAAATATCATCCAAATATACAATCATGAACCTATCCAGATACTTCCGGAAGATGTCGTGCATAAAGGACTGAAACACAGATGGGGCATTAGAAAGCCCGAATGGCATCACCAGGTACTCAAAATGGCCCTCGGGCGTATTAAATGCTGTTTTCCATTCATCGCCCTGTTTAATACGCACAAGATTATACGCCCCTCGAAGGTCAATCTTGGTAAACCAACTAGCCCCCTTAATCCGAGCAAACAAATCAGACAACAGAGGCAAAGGGTACTGATTGAAATTTGACCGTGATTTTATTGAGAAGGCGGTAATCTATACAGGGTCTCAGAGAGCCATCCTTCTTGGCCACAAAAAAGAACCCTGATCCCAATGGTGACGAAGACGGGCGAATATGTCCTTTCTCCAAGTACTCCTTCACATGACTCCGCATAGCGGCATGTTCTGGCACAGATAAATTAAACAGTCGGCCCTTAGGGAACTTACTACCAGGAATCAAATTAATAGCGCAATCACAGTCCCTATGAGGAGGTAGGGCACTGGACTTGGGCTCATCAAATACATCCTGGTAATCCGACAAAAACTCAGGAATTTCAGAAGGAGTGGAAGAAGAAATTGACATCAAAGGAACATCACTATGTATCCCTTGACAACCCCAACTAGACACAGACATTGATATCCAATCCAGTACTGGATTGTGAACCTGTAACCATGGCAAACCCAACACGACAACATCATGCAAATTATGCAACACCAAAAAGCGAATATTTTCCTGATGTGCAGGAGCCATGCACATGGTCAGCTGAGTCCAGTACTGAGGTTTATTCTTGGCCAATGGCGTAGCATCAATCCCCCTTAAGGGAATAGGAATCTGCAAAGGCTCCAAGAAAAAACCACAGCGCCTGGCAAACTCCAAGTCCATCAAATTCAGAGCAGCGCCCGAATCCACAAATGCCATAACAGAGTAGGACGACAGTGAGCAAATCAGAGTAACAGATAAGAGAAATTTAGGCTGCACAGTACTAATGGTGACAGACCTAGCGAACCTCTTAGTGCGCTTAGGACAATCAGAGATAGCATGAGAAGAGTCACCACAGTAAAAACACAGCCCATTCTGACGTCTGTGTTCTTGACGTTCAGCTCTGGTCAAAGTCCTATCACATTGCATAGGCTCAGGCCTTTGCTCAGAGGACACCGCCAAATGGTGCACAACTTTGCGCTCGCGCAAACGCCGATCAATCTGAATGGCCAAAGACATTGATTCATTCAGACCAGCAGGCGTGGGGAACCCCACCATAACATCTTTAAGGGCTTCAGAAAGACCCTTTCTGAAAATTGCTGCCAGGGCACACTCATTCCATTGTGTAAGCACAGACCACTTTCTAAACTTCTGGCAATATACTTCTGCCTCATCCTGACCCTGACATAGAGTCAGCAAGATCTTTTCTGCCTGATCCACAGAATTAGGTTCGTCATAAAGCAATCCAAGCGCTAGAAAAAATGCATCTACATTAAGCAATGCAGGATTTCCTGGCTCAAGGGAGAATGCCCAGTCTTGCGGGTCACCACGCAACAAAGAAATAACAATCTTTACTTGCTGAATGGGGTCACCAGAGGAGAAGAGTTTCAGAGCAAGAAACAGTCTGCAATTATTTTTGAAATTCAAAAATTTAGATCTATCCCCAGAAAACAAATCAGTAATTGGAATTCTAGGCTCTAACATCGGATTCTGAATTACATAATCTTGAATACTCTGTACCCTAACAGCGAGTTGATCCACACAAGAGGACAAACCCTGAATATCCATATCTACACCTGAGTCCTGAACCACCCAGAGGTTAAGGGGAAAAGAAAGACAAAACAAGCAGCAAAGAAAAAAAAATTGACTCAGAACTTCTCTTTTCCCTCTTTTGAGATGCATTAACACTTTGTTGGCCAGCTGTACTGTTATGACCTGGTGGTTAGGAGCACCCGAAATGACCTGATGGTTAAAATGGAAAAACCTGGGACAAGCTCTGAGGAAGTGGTAACTCTACTGACCGCAATCCCTAATCCTATCACACACACTAGAAATAGCCGGTGAGCGTACCTAACTCTCCCTAGACGCCTCTTCACAGCCTAAGAGCTAACTACCCCTAAAGATAGAAATAGCAGCCTACCTTGCCTCAGAGAAATTCCCCAAAGTAAAGGTAGCCCCCCACAAATATTGACTGTGAGTTAAGAGGAAGTAACAAACACAGGAATGAAACAGATTTTAGCAAAGGAGGCCGAATCTTCTCTAGATAGACAGAGGATAGGAAAGGGAACTATGCGGTCAGTATTAAAAACTACAAAAACCACGCAGAGTGTGCAAAAAGACCTCCACACCGACTCACGGTGTGGAGGTGCAGCTCTGCACCCCCAGAGCTTCCAGCTAGCAAGGAAATATCATAATAGCAAGCTGGACTAGAAACATAGCATGTACTGAGAAATATATTCAAAAACCAATGAACAGCAAATGGACTAGCGAGGACTTAGCTTCTGCTGGAGTAGACAGGTCATCTGAGAAATCCAAGAGAGATCTGAACCAGTACTGAGACATTGACAGCTGGCATGAACTAACGACCTGGGCAGAGTTAAATAGGGAAGCCAGCAGCAGCAATAAACGAGGGCAGCTGAGAAAGCCAACCTCAAAGATCAGCAGTTCCACTTAATTCCACCAGAGGGTGTCCAAGGACAGAACTCACCAAAGTACCATTCACGACCACAGGAGGGAGCCCGAGAACGGAATTCACAACAGATGACATAGTGTGTAGGGGTTTTACTCGCTCAGGTGCGACAGCCAGGAGGCACATTCCATTAAAAGTTCACAGGGTTTATTGCTCCATAAACCACATAGCAAAAACAGAAAACAAATAGCTTTTAGCTCAGGAAAAGAAAACAACAAGTGTCCAGTCCTTCAGGCTCAGACCTGGAGCCTTAACACACTCTGGAGGCTTTCACCTCCACACACACACCTCCTGTGTTAAGCATTAGCCTTTATTTTATAGATCTAACCACACCCAGAAACCCATCACATGATTAGACATGTGGTTGTGACATCACCACAGGTCCTGGAACACATATCGATAGGTATGGTTATGCCCCTTACCCAGGGGTGAGGTATATGGGTAGCCAGACCCTCCCATCTCTCATAGCTACCCGTAACCCGGATCCAAGTATACTAAACAATTCCTTATTCCTCTATGTGCATTAAAGAAAACACTTCGGGTTACATCACAGCGACAAGCCAACTATGTGACACATACCTCCCGTCGACTATACAACCTTTAGCCACGCTACAAGCGGTACAGTCTTTTTGGTGTTGTAAATGCAGTCTTCTCCTTGGCCGACTCCATAAGAGGCACCTTCCAATAACCCTAGTCAGATCGAGTGTGTGGGCCATGAAACTTGGCTTCGGTGCTGCATTCTCCCCTGTCCTGTCTAAATCCGGTCATTAGAAACTCGATGGTATGCAGGGACACCATAGTGACCTGGAAGGCAATAAGGAAGAAGCTGGCATTGCCTTGGAAGGTACCCAAGTATCTCAACCCCTGGGCACACCTGAACTTCAGTAGAGGTAGGGAAAACATGCTGTTTAAACAGTGACAGGAGAAGGGGATTCGGAAGATGAAAGACTTGATGCATGAAAATGATAGGAGATGGATGAACTAGAGTGAGGTGATAGCAAAGTTTGAACTTAAACTTCAGAGTTTGCAGTATGCTCAGATAAAAGCCCCCATCATGAAGGATCTCCTGGATGTGTCCAAAGAGTTGCAGAAGAAATAATTTGATAGTTTGATGGAATGCGACCTCCCTAACTTGAGTGTGTCAAGAATTTATGCTTCTTTGAGAGAATCGCTAACTGCGGGCAGGGGGGGGATGTGGATCTGACATGTGCAAAAGCATGGATAAAGCAGATGGGGATATGGATATTATGGATAAATCATAACGGGCTGGTGTCTATTGAGAATGAACATTATTAATGAAAATTGGAGAGACACACAATTTTGAATCATTTATAGGGCCATCTTTGGATTTCACCTTCCAACACGGCCAGCTAGCTTGGGAATCGGACAGCAATGTGCAAAATGTGGGACAGAAGGCACGAATATATTTCATGATTTATGGGGTTGTAGCGTTATTCAGAAGCTTTGGGAGTCAGTTTACAGATTTATTCGGTGGTTAGGGGTAGCAGATTGGAATCTAGCTAAGTTGCCATGGATATTTCATTATGTTGAGGAGGGGGACAACAGGGGAGGAAAGATGTCACTCCTACATGATATAGCAATTTTAGCCAAGAAATGCATTCTGAGATATTGGATCACAGCGGAGATTCCGACCGTGAACAACAAACTGTTGGGTAATTTGAATCAGATGTTGGTTTTGGAAAAACTGGAAGCGGAAAGAGACAAAACAAAACCTGCGGAGAAATTTTTTAGTATGTGAAGCTTTATTGAATGTAAGTGCTCCCAGGATGCGATCGCCGTTTGTGCAATCAGAATGGTATCTGATGAACAGCCTCCAGGGTTCTCTTTGGAGACTGAAGGTACATGTTCCTTAAGTGTTGTAAGTTTGTGTAATGCTGCACTGTTGTAATTTCGTATAATTTAGTGTATTCTCGTGTAAGTAGGTGATGTTTGGGGTGGGTAGGGGAGGCGGTGAGGAAATTACTATTTTGTTGGGAGTTGCATTTGTGCCATTTCTTCTGTATAAATGGTTTATGTTATGAGAAATGTGAAAATCAATAAAAAGATTTGTTAAAAAAATAAATAAATCCCCAAATTTTTTATAAATACATCAATGCCAAAAAGAGAAAAATAGACAGGATTGGCCCCTTAAAAGATGACAATAACAAGATAATCACAGAGGACAAAGAAAAGGCAGAGATATTAAACAGGCACTTTTCATCCGTGTTCACCAGTGAACTGTCTATTACAGGGATCATTCAAAAAGGCAAAAATCAAAATTCACAACCTGATATAACTAGTTTAACACAACAAGAAGTGATTTACATCTGAGCAATTTAGACATTGACAAATCCCCCAGCCCAGATGGCATTCATCCACGGATACTGAGGGAATTGAGCTCAATAATTGACAGACCACTGTATCTCACATTCTTAGACTCTATTGTAACAGGGGTGGTGCCACAGGACTGGAGGATGGCTCACGTGGTACCAATATTTAAAAAAGGTAAGAAGGTTGATCCGGGCAACTATCGTTCAGACATCAGAAGTGTGCACAATTTTTGAGGGCATTATAAGAGAAGACCTGCAGAAATATATTGCAGAGAATATAACAACTGGCAACCAGCATGGATTCATGAAGAATAAGTCGTGTCTAACTAACATGTTGGGTCTCTATGAGGAGGTGGGTGCAAATCTGGATGTAAGTAATGTGGCTGATGTGATTTATCTGGACTTTGCAAAGGCATTTGATACTGTTCTACATAACAGACTTATACTTAAACTATAGAAGCAAGGACTGGGGGAAACTATATGCAGATGAGTAAGGAATTGGAAAAATGACAGGAAACAAAGAGTTGTCATAAATGGTATGTTCTCTAAATGGGATATAGTCAGCAGTGGTCTACCACAGGGTTCTGTGCTAGGACTGATTATTTTTAACCTCTTTATTAATGACCTTGTGGATGGGATTGAGAGTAAAGTGTCAGTCTTTGCTGACAACACCAAACTATGTAGGATATTAAAATCTTACCTTGACCTTGGACGAAGCTCCCAGAGCGAAACGTGCGTCGGGTGTGGTGGGCACCTGGATACCTATACTCTGAGGTAAATATGCATTGCTTTATTTAACTTTCTGCCATACATTACCGGTGTTTTGACAGCATCTATAGGACCTATGGTCTGAATTATGTGACATTGTGTTTCACTTTTGTCTCTGCTATCTAAAGGGATATTTTGTGGTATCTTGTCCAATTTTTTGTTTCATTATATTTATAACACATGCACTTTAGTTATAACTAAATTGACACGTGATATATATTGACACATTATATCACTTTGGAAGCAGATAATCTATATCAGTATTGTGGTGTTGTTTACATATTGCTTTGCCATTTCCAGGTGTCCCACTTTCATTTCTGTTCCTGTTTTTATGTATTCCCTCTTGTGCCATACCTATTGGACTATTTCTATGACTATTATTGTGTAATTTTTGAGATTGTTTAATAAAAATGTATTTTTAACCCATTTGGGAATAGTTATTCTTTTTCGGTGTTTATTAATATTATAATGGTCGAAGCATAGGTAATGTACAATATCATATGTATCATTTATTAAAATGCCCACTAATACACGTAGGAACAAATGACACAGCAAAAAAGGACCTGGAGACTATAGGCAAAGACTTTGAATACCTAGGCCGGAAAGTGAAGGGCCAGAAATTGAAGGAACTAAGAGCGCAGGTCATCTTCTCATCCATCCTCCCAGTGGATGGACATGGACCAAGGAGATTGAACAGGATTGTACAAGTGAACAACTGGCTACGTCTATGGTGCAATGAGCAACGTTTTGGGTTTCTTGACCATGGAGTGAATTACCTGTATGATGGACTCCTTTCTAGACATGGGTTTCACAGGAAAACACATATTTGGTAGACGCCTTGCTACACTTATCAGGAGAGCTTTTGAATTATAGCAATATGGGATGGGAAATATACAGCCAGAAAAAAATATGCAGTTAAGGAATTATTTTGAGAAACCTGCTATTAGAAGTGGAAAGGAAGAACAAAAACAAGAAATTCTGAATGAAAATAGAAAATGTATCTATACAAATGCACATAGCATATGAAACAAACAAGGAGAATTGGAGCTGGTAACACAGGAAGAGAGATATGCTGTCATAGGCATCACTGAATCTTGGACCTAATTCTTACCAACAATGAGGAAATGTTTGAGGAAGTAAAGGTGGCTTAGAGTTTAGAAGGCTGTGATCATGCAATCCTCGAATTTTGGATTACAAGAGGAGGAAGACCAACGAGGACTCAGACTTTGAGGTTGGACTTCAGAAAGGCAGATTTTAATGGACTCAGAAAGAGGGTAAGAAATGTCCAATGGCTGAATGTTCTAAATGACACAAATGTCCAAGAAGGATAGATTTTGCTCAGTGAAATTGCTACTGCACAATCAGTAACAATCCCCAAAAGGAGGAAGAATTGGAAGCATTTAAAGAGAATGAGATGGATGAACACAGAACTTAAACACTTGCTAAAAAGGAAAAAAGAAACGTATATTAAATGGAAAGAGAGGGGCATATCTAAAGAATAATATAATGCTGTCTGCAGGGAATGTAGGGCAAGCGTAAGAATAGCTAAAGCTAGAAACGAAGTGAGGCTTGCAATGGAGACCAAAAGCAATAAAAAAGGATTTTCAGGGTATGTCAGAAGCAATAGAAAAGTCAAAAGTGCTATAGGACTTTTACAGGATGAAAAGTTTGAAATGGTCAAAAATGATGTTGAGAAGGCTGAACTTTTAAATTCTATGCTATGGAAGGAATAAAATAATCCACACTATCTATAAACAGAGAGATAGCGAGGAACACATAGTTAATCTAAATGAATTTAAATCTCCTGGTCCAGATGAATTACATCCTAGGGTACTGAAAGAGTTAGCAGAGGAAATTGCAGAAGCACTAGCCAGGATCTTTGAAAAATCCTGGAGAACAGGAGAATTCACAGAAGATTGGAGAAGGGCAAATGTTGTGACTCTCTTCAAAAAAGAAAAGAAGATGGAGTCAGGAGATTACAGGCCAGTGAGCTTTACTTCTATACTAGGAAAGATTTTTGAAGAATACAATAACTAACCACAGAAAGCATGGGTTTGTAACAAACAAGTCATGCCAGACTAATCTAATTTCTTTATATGATGGAATCACTGGCTGGGTGGATCAGGAAATTGCAGTAGACATAGTATACAGTATCTTGACTTCAACAAAGCATTTGATAAAGTATCTCATACTATCCTTATTGAAAAATGACCAAGTATGGGATTGACAAGGCTGCGAATAGGTGGACTCAAAACTGGCTCAGTGATCGTTGTCAGAATGATGAAAAATAGTTGAACATACAATTGGAATATTTTTATAAATGATCTAGATAAGGGAACTAAAGGTAAATTAATCAAATTTGTAGACGATGCAAAGCTAGGAAGGATAGCAAACACTAGAAAAGGCAGAGAAAGAATTCAGAAGGATCCAGATAAGAATGAACAATGGCCAGCATCTACTAGAATGGTATTTAGAAAGGAAAAATGCAAGATTTTACATCTGAGCAAGAAAAACAAAAATTACATCTACACAGTGGGAAGAATAGAACTAAGCAACAGCATGTGTGAAAAAGACTTGGGCATACTAATAGATCACAGACCGCACAAGAGTCAACAGTGTGATGCAGCAGCAAAAAGGCAGACACAGTTCTAGGATGAATTAAGAGAAGCACAGAGTCTAGATCATGTTTAGTAATTATCCCCCTCTTCTTCTCTTGGTCACGCCTCATCTGGAATACTGTGTCCAGTACTGGGCACCACATTTTAAATTAGACATTGAAAAACTGAAGTAAATTCAGAGAAGAGCTACTAGGAAAGTGAGCAGACTGCAAAGTATGTCCTACAAGGAACAGTTAAAGGATCTGGGAATGTTTAGCTTGCAAAAAAGAAGGCTAAGAGGAACCTTAACCCCTTCATGACCTTGGGATTTTCATTTTTTCCGTGTTCGTTTTTCGCTCCCCTCCTTCCCAGAGCCATAACTTTTTTATTTTTCCGTCAATTTGGCCATGTGAGAGCTTATTTTTTGCGGGACGAGTTGTACTTTTGAACGACATCATTGGTTTTACCATGTCGTGTACTAGAAAACGGGAAAAAAATTCCAAGTGCGGTGAAATTGCAAAAGAAAGTGCAATCTCACACTTGTTTTTTGTTTGGCTTTTTTGCTAGGTTCACTAAATGCTAAAATTGACCTGCCATTATGATTCTCCAGGTCATAGACACCTAACATGACTAGGTTCTTTTTTATCTAGGTGGTGAAAAAAAATTCCAAACTTTGCTAAAAAAAAAAATAAAATTGCGCCATTTTCCGATAATCGTAGCGTTTCCATTTTTCATGATCTGGGGTCGGTTGAGGGCTTATTTTTTGCGTGCCGGGCTGGCATTTTTTATGATAGCATTTTGGTGCAGATACGTTCTTTTGATCGCCCGTTATTGCATTTTAATGCAATGTCGCGGTGACCAAAAAAACGTAATTCTGGCGTTTTTAATTTTTTTCCCGCTACGCCATTTAGCGATCAGGTTAATGCTTTTTTTTATTGATAGATCGGGGGATTCTGAACGCGGCGATACCAAATATGTGTAGATTTGTTTGTTTTTTTTATTGATTAATTTTGAATGGGGCGAAAGGGGGGTGATTTATACTTTTATATTTTTTTTTATTTTTTTCACATTTTTTTTTACTTTTTTTTTTTTTTTTTTTTTACTTTTGCCATGCTTCTATAGCCTCCATAGGAGGCTAGAAGCAGGCACAACCTGATCGCCTCTGCTACATAGCAGCAATCTGATGTTCGCTGCTGTGCAGCAGAATTGCAGGTGTGCTGTGAGCGCCGACCACAGGGTGGCGCTCACAGCTACCGGCGATCAGTAACCATAGAGGTCTCAAGGACCTCTATGGTTACAATACTGAAGCATCGCCGACCTCCGATCATATGACGGGGTTCGGCGATGCGCTCATTTCCGGCCGCCCGGCCGGAAGCGGTAGTTAAATGCCGCTGTCTGCGTTTGACAGCGGCATTTAACTAGTTAATAGGCGCGGGCAGATCGCGATTCTGCCCGCGCCTATTACGGGCACATGTCAGCTGTTCAAAACAGCTGACATGTCCCGGCTTTGATGCGGGCTCACCGCCGGAGCCCGCATCAAAGCGGGGCTTCTGACCTCAGACGTACTATCCCGTCCGAGGTCAGAAAGGGGTTAATAGCTGTCTACAAATATCTGAAGGAATGTCACAGTGTGGTAGGATCATCCTTATTCTCATTTGTACATGGAATCACGAGAAGCAATTAAATGAACCTGAAAGGGAGAAGATATGTAGAATGTAAGTCTGCAAGGACAGGGTCCTCTCCCCTGTGTACCAGTCTGTCATTGTAAATTTGTTCACTGTAAACGATATCTATTGTCATGCCCTCAGCCGCGGGTTCGGTCTCCGCTGCGCAGGGAGACCGGTGCCTTTTAGACAGCCTTACTCACCCTGTCCGTGACTCCAGACAGTCAGCGGCTCCTTTCTCTGCTAGGAACCTGCATCCTCTCGGCAGGTCTCCTGGAAATGCTCTTAGAAGCCGCGCCCCGCTTCCTGCACATACTTGAAACAGCAGGGCACCTGTTTGCTATTAGGGCTGTCTGTGCTATGATGCTTTGTGCATAAAAAGCATCCTCCCCTTAAGGGAGGTGCCTGGGCAACGTGTTCATTCTCTGGAAGTTTGCCTTTCCTTCAGGCCACGCTCTGCTGTGCTCTGCACTTTACCTTCATGTTTATTTTCACAGAGTCCTCTTCTGGCGTTTCCCATCCTGGACTCCTCTGGTCTCTTCAGTTCCCACTCCAAGTTATCTTGCCTCTTCTGACGGAACCCTCCTGACTCTGCTACCGATGGGATTAACCTTTCTGGATTTCATGGAGGTTCTGGGATTCGCTCCACCAGCAAGTCCAAGTATTCTATAGTATTGCTAGTTTGTCAATTCGGGTCGTCCTCTGGTCCTGGATTCGCGGCATTCAGGCCACCTGGTGTTGTGACGGGGGAATCCCTGTATGGGGTACACCTTGCCCGGTGCTCCACCACGTGGTACAGTGTCATGATCCAGAGGTTCTTCCCTCTGACACCTTTTTCCTTTTTGTTTTACCTTGTTAATAAATATCTTTTGGTTTATGAGATCCACTCTCCTGTCTTTTGAGTATCGGGTATACAGCCGCCATTGCACCATCAGTGGTCTAGTGAGTCCACTATACCTTGTCACACCCTGTGGGCGTTACATCTATAAAGCTGTACGTAACCCCTTTTCTCATGTACAGCACCATGGAATTAATGGTGCTATATAAATAAATAATAATAAATAATAATACAGATAAGATATTAGAAAAAACTTTGACAGTGAGGGTGATCAATGAATGGAACAGGCTGCCATGAGAAGTGGTGAGTTTGTCTTTAATGGAAGTCTTCAAATGGAGGCGGGACAGACATCTGTCTGCGATGGTTTACTGAATCCTGCTGAGCAGGGGGTAGTACATGATGACCCTGGAGGTCTCTTCCAACTCTAAGGGTACCGTTACACTAAACGATTTACCAACGATCACGACCAGCGATACGACCTGGCCGTGATCGTTGGTAAGTCGTTGTGTGGTCGCTGGGAAGCTGTCACACAGACAGCTCTCCAGCGACCAACGATGCCGAAGTCCCTGGGTAACCAGGGTAAACATCGGGTTACTAAGCGCAGGGCCGCACTTAGTAACCCGATGTTTACCCTGGTTACCATCGTAAATAAAATAAACAAACAGTACATACTCACCTTCTGATGTCCGTCACACGTCCCCCGCCGTCCGCTTCCTGCACTGACTGTGAGTACCGGCCGTAAAGTAAAAGCAGAGCACAGCGGTGACGTCACCGCTGTGCCCTGCTTTCCGGCCGGCACTCACAGTCAGTGCGGGAAGCAGACGGCGAGGGACCTGACGGACACCGGAATGTGAGTACGTACTGGTTTTTTTTTTTACATTTACGATGGTAACCAGGGTAAACATCGGGTTACTAAGTGCGGCCCTGCGCTTAGTAACCCGATGTTTACCCTGGTTACAAGCGAACGCATCGCTGGATCGGTGTCACACACACCGATCCAGCGATGTCAGTGGGAGATCCAGCGACGAAATAAAGTTCCAAACGATCTGCTACGACGTACGATTCTCAGCGGGGTCCCTGATCGCTGCAGCGTGTCAGACACAGCGATATCGTATGGATATCGCTGGAACGTCACGGATCGTACCGTCGTAGCGACCAAAGTGCCACTGTGAGACGGTACCCTAACATTCTGTGATTCTACATGTTGCATTAAAAGTGCCCAAAACTGTTTAGGTAGGTGATTGGGTGGCCCACTCCTGCATTTAGGCCTATCAGGGAATTCACCAGTTCCCCTATAAGCCAGTCCGAGTGCGAGTGGCTTACATTGGCGCTTTCAGTCATATTGGGTGGGGATACTCCCAATATGGTAAACACTGTCATCAATCCACTTGACTTAACGTGGCCTGCTAATGGGTACATTTAATTAAATTACTAACAAAAAACAAAACAAAACTGTATACTTAGTAGAATATTTACATCCAGCATTTGATATTCTGATAGCCGGGCATATTTACGAAAACTTGTCATAGCAAAGTGATACATACACACGTGGTCAAAATTGTTGGTACCGCTCATTTAGTGACAGAAAAACCCACAACGGTCACAGAAAAAACTTGAATCTGATAAAAGTAATAATAAATAAAACATCTATGAAAATGAACAAATGAAAGTCAGACATTGCTTTTCAACCATGTTTCCACAGAATTAAAAAAAAAAAATAAAACTCATGAAATAGGCCTGGACAGAAATGATGATACCCCTGAAAATTATGTGACAAAAGGGACAGCTTAAATCAAGGTGTGTCCACTAACTAGCATCACAGGTGTCTACAATCTTGGAATCAGTGGGTGGGCCTGTATATAGGGCTACAGATACTCACTGTGCTGTTTGGTGACATGGTGTGTATCACACTCAACATGGACCAGAGGAAGCGTAGGAAAGAGTTGTCTCAGGAGATTAGAAAGAAAATTATAGACAAACATGTTAAAGGTGAAAGTTATAGGACCATCTCCAAGCAGCTTGATATTCCTATGACTACAGTTGCACATATTATTCAGAAATTTAAGATCCATGGGACTGTAGCCAACATCCCTGGACATGGCCGCAGGAGGAAAATTGATGAAAAATCAAAGAGACGGATAATACAAATGGTAACAAAAGAGGCCAGAAAAACTTCTAAACAGATTAAAGGTGAACTTCAAGCTCAAGGAGCATCAGTGTCAGATCGCACCATCCGTCGTTGTATAAGCCACAGTGGACTTCATGGTAAATGACCAAGGAGAACACCATTGTTGAAAAAAATCATAAAAAAGCCAGACTGGAATTTGCCAAACTACATATTGACAAGCCACAAAGCTTCTGGGAGAATGTCCCAAGCCCCTGATGCCAGTGGCCTTAGCTTATAGGCGAATTTTGGGGTGACAGAATCCCTTTAAGCTATATTGTTCAGGAATATCTGGACGTGTAATTATTTCCATTAATTTTTCTCTTTCCTCCCATGCCTGTCTCTAAGTACAATGTGCTGTCACACTACTACACTGTGTTCCAAATTATTATGCAAATTGGATTTAAGTGTCATAAAGATTTAATTGTTTTGTTTTTCAAATAAACTCGTGGATGGTATTGTGTCTCAGGGCTCAATGGATCACTGAAATCAATCTTAAACACATATGATAATTGGTTTTCCAGGTGATTCTAATTAAAGGAAAACTACTTAAAAATGATGTTCCACATTATTAAGCAGGTCACAGTTTTCAAGTAAATAACATGGGAAAGAAAAAGGATCTCTCTGCTGCTGAAAAGCATCAAATAGTGCAATGCCTTGATGAAGGGATGAAAACATTAGAAATTTTCCAAAAACATAAGCGTGATCATCGTACTGTTAAGAGATTTGTGGCTGTATCTGAGCACAAATGTGTTTGTGCTGATAAAGGCATAATGAGGAAGATTTCTGCCAGGCAAGTTCATCGGATTAAGAGAGCAGCTGCTAAAAAGCCATTACAAAGCAGCAAACAGATATTTGAAGCTGCTGGTGCCTCTGGAGTCCCTCGAACCTCAAGGTGTAGGCTCCTTCAAAGGCTTGCTGTGGTGCATAAACCTACTATTCGGCCACCCTTAAACAGTGTTCACAAGCAGAAATGGTTGTATTGGGCCCACACATACATGAAGACTAATTTCCAATCAGTCTTGTTTACTGATAAGTGTTGAGCAACCCTGGATGGTCCAGATGGATGGAGTAGTGGATGGTTGGTGGATGGCCACCATGTCCCAACAAGGCTGCAACGTCAGCGAGGAGGTGAAGGAGTCATGTTTTGGGCCAGAATCATGGGAAACAGCTGGTAAGGCCCTTTAAGGTTTCTGAAGGTGTGAAAATGACCTCTGCAAAGTATATAGAGTTTCTGACTGACAACTTTCTTCTATGGTCTAAAAAGCAGAAATGTGCCTTCAGGAGCAAAATCATCTTCATGCTGACAATGCACCATCTCATGCTGCAAAGAATACCTCTGAGTCATTGGCTGCTATGGGCATAAAAAGAGATAAACTCATGGTGTGGCCACCATCTTCCCCTGACCTCAACCCTATAGAGAACCTTTAGAGGATCATCAAGCAAAAGATCTATGAGGGTGGGAGGCCGTTCACATCAAAACAGCAGCTCTGGGAGGCTGTTCCAACTTCATGCAAAGAAATACAAGCAGAAACTCTCCAAAAACTCACAAGTTCAATGGATGCAAGAATTGTGAAGGTGACATCAAAGAAGGGTCCTATGTTAACATGTAACTTGGCCTGTTGGGATGTTTTGGTGTTAAATAGCTTTTTTGTTCAGTGAATGTGACCTCCTAATGATGCAAATTCCACAAATGAGCATTTTCAGTTCTTTAAAACATATCAAATGTTTAGAAATTCTACTGTGCCTAATAATTTGGAACAGTGCATTTTGAGTTTTTATTCATTTTGGAGATTATACTGTTATCATTGGGAGGTTTCTTCAATAAAATTCAATGTATAATCTAACGGGTGATGACTTTTATTAGACTGACTGTCATTTGCACCGAGTCACGACCATTTAGGAAAATCTGATAAAAATGTAATTTGCATAATAATTTGGAACATAGTGTATATACTTGGTGTTAAGTATATAGCTCCTAAGGCCGGCATCACACTAGTGAGTTTTACGGACGTATGAGCGCAGAAAATACGTCCAGAAAATACGCATTGCACACGGCCCAATGATTCTCTATTGGGCAGCTCCTATCTGCCGTATATTACGAATCCGTAATATACAGTATGTTACGGGCGTAGAAAATCACAGCATGCTGCGTTTGTCAGCGTATTGCGCAAAAAATACGCCAATGAAAGTCTATGGGGGCGAGAAAATTACGGATTACACACGGACCATGCGTGTGACTTGCGAGAAATATGCACCAGTGTTCTAGAGAAAAGCCGGTAATTCAGTGCGTTGTACAGTAAAATCACACTGACAATAGAATAGAATAGGTAGAATAAATGTGTACACAGAGAATGTGTATTAATATATATATATATATATATATATATATTATATATATATATATATATGTCAGTGAGACACACATATATATATATATATATATATATATATATATATATATATATATATATATATATATATATATATAATATAACGCTGGGAGCGTCACTCTGTCCGAAGCCTTTATAGACTGCGCAAGCGCCGGCGCAGTCTGGACCCCACAGAGTGACGCTCCCAGGAGATCGCGGTATGCGTAAGCGCTGAACGCACACCGCGATCTCCAACGGAGAAGCAGGGATGAGCCAGGAGGGTGAGTATGCAATACTTACCTGTCCCGTTCCACCGACGCGATTCCGGGCCATGAATGTCCCCCTGCTCCCGGAATCGGCGCCTGCGCAGTCCGCACTTTCCGGCGACATTTTCTTGAAGACACACTGCATGTCTTCAAGAAAATGGCGCCGGAAAGCGCGGATGCCTGTGACGTTCAGTTCAGAGGCCGCCCTCTGACTGAACAGTCACAGCCAGAGGACCCGGAAGACGGAGCGGTGGAACGGGAGACAGGTAAATATAGCAAGTGCCGGGGGCCTGAGCTAGCGGCGACTCCGGCACCTGACCCCCACAGCGCGCCGGTGTCCCCGCCTGCTCAGGCCCCCAGCACAGCCGCCCGCACTCTCAGCACCGCCACGCACAGCCGCCCGCACTCAGCACCGCCACGCACAGCCGCCCGCACTCACCACCGCCACGCACAGCCGCCCGCACTCAGCACCGCCACGCACAGCCGCCCGCACTCACCACCGCCACGCACAGCCGCCCGCACTCACCACCGCCACGCACAGCCGCCCGCACTCAGCACAGCCGCCCGCACTCAGCACAGCCGCCCGCACTCAGCACAGCCGCCCGCACTCAGCACCGCCACGCACAGCCGCCCACACTCACCACAGCCATGTACAGCCGCCCGCACTCACCACCACCACGCACAGCAGCCCGCACTCACCACAGCCACGCACAGCCGCCCGCACTCACCACAGCCACGCACAGCCGCCCGCACTCACCACAGCCGCCCGCACTCAGCACAGCCGCCCGCACTCAGCACAGCCGCCCGCACTCAGCACAGCCGCCCGCACTCAGCACAGCCGCCCGCACTCAGCACTGCCACGCACAGCCGCCCGAACTCACCACAGCCACGCACAGCCACCCGCACTCACCACAGCCACGCACAGCCGCCCGCACTCAGCACAGCCGCCCGCACTCAGCACAGCCACCCGCAGTCAGCACAGCCGCCCGCACTCAGCACAGCCGCACTCGGGCAGTAGAGCCGTAGAGAGAAAGATGGGAGCAACATATGGCAGAATGGAAACAGGAACAGGCAGAATGGGTGCAGCACATTACAACAGAATGGGGGCACAGGATGGGAGCAGCACATGACAGAATGGGGGCACAGGATGCGAGCAGCACATGACAGAATGATTGCGCACGATGGGAGCAGCACATGACAGGATGGGGGTGCAGGATGGGAGCACATGACAGGATGGGGCGCAGGATGGGAGCAGCACATGACAGAATGGGGGCACAGGATGGGAGCATCACATGACAGAATGGGGGCACAGGATGGGAGCAGCACATGACAGGATGGGGGTGTAGGATGGAGCAGCATATGACAGGATGGGGGCGCAGGATGGGAGCACATGACAGGATGGGGATGCAGGATGGAGCAGCACATGACAGGATGGGGGCGCAGGATGGGAGCACATGACAGGATGGGGATGCAGGATGGAGCAGCACATGACAGGATGGGAGAGCAAGATGAGAGCAGCACATACCAGGATGGAGGCCATATACCAATATAAATGCTCGCCACCCGGGCGTAGAACGGGTTCAATAGCTAGTATATATATATTTATATTTAATTCAGCGCTAGATAGCAGAAAAGCCAGTAATTCAATTGCTGGCTTTTCCCTATCTCCTTCACAAACCCGACAGGATATGAGACATGAATTACATACAGTAAACCATCTCATATCCCTTCTTTTATTACATATTCCTCTTTACTAATGTAAGAAGTGTCCTTTTGTAAAATTTGGGGGCTCTAGCTGTTAAATTAAAGGGTTAAATCCCGGAAAAAATTGGCGTGGGCTCCCGCGCAATTTTCTCTGCCAGAGTGGGAAAGCCAGTGACTGGGGGCAGATATTAATAGCCTAGAGAGGGACCAAGGTTATTGGCCCCCCCTGGCTAAAAACATCTGCCCCCAGCCACCCCAGGAAAGGCACATCTGGAAGATGCTCCTATTCTGGCTCTTAGCCTCTCTCTTCCCACTCCCCTGTAGCGGTGGGATATGCGGTAATATACCGCAGATAGGAGCTGCCCCATAGAGAATCATTGGGCCGTGTGCAATGCGTATTTTCTGGATGTATTTTCTGCGCTCATACATTCGTAAAACTCGCTAGTGTGACGCCGGCCTTAAATTGATAGTTAAACGGCGTAATGAGAAAAAAAGTTAAAAGGCTGGAATTACGTTTTTTTTGGTTGCTGCAACATTGCATTAAAATGCAATAACAAGCGATTAAAAGAACGTATCTGCACCAAAATGGTATAATTAAAAACGTCAGCTCGGTACGCAAAAATAAGCCCTCACCTAACCCCAGATCACAAATAATGGAGACGCTACGGGCAAAATGGCGCAATTTTTTTTATTTTACAAACTTTGGAATTTTTTTCACCACTTAAATAAAAAAGAACCTAGACATGTTTGGGGTCTATGAACTCATAATGACCTGGAGAATCACAATGGTAGGTCAGTTTTAGCATTTAGTGAACATGGTAAAAGAAAAAAAAAACACAGTGGGCTTTTTTGCAATTTCACTGAACTTGAAATTTTTTTCCCGTTTTCCAGTTCACGATACGTTAAAACTAATGGTGTTGTTCAAAATTACAACTTGTCCCGTAAAAAACAAGCCCTCACATGGCCATTTTGAAAAAAAAAAAAAAAGTTATGGCTCTGGGAAAAAGGGGAGCAAAAAACGAAAATGCAAAAACAAAAATACCTCTGGTCGTTAAGGCCATTTGCAATCTGTGCCATGCAAAGATCAATAGGGACCTGACCACTAAGTACTAGTGATGAGTGAGCACTAAAATGCTTGGGCACTCAATACTCAAGTGAAGCAAATCAAATGCTCGGGTGCGTGACCCGAGTAACGAGTATAAATGAAGTCAATGGGGAAACTCGAACATTTTTCCTGCGTCCATCCCGGAAGGGAGTCTAAATATTGGTGACAATGATGGAAACAGTGATGAAATGGCATGGGAACAGCATGCGGAAGACCCCTGGAAGCATCTCTGAATAGCAGGTCGCTGCTGGGAACAATGTTGTCAGAGTATTGGACCACTTTTACGGACTGACAATAAAACATACAAAACCGCAATTAAAATGGATTTTACTGGAAAAAATGTTAAGAAATATTATTTCCATGATAATGTCTGGAATATAAGGAAAATAAATAAGAAAAAAAAATGCTGCTCCACACCTTGGGCTATGTTCACACGCAGTGTTTTTGCTTTTATTTGCACATATGCATTGCTTTCAATGGTGAAAAATACATTCAACAAGAAATGTAAATTTTATAATGATAATACCTTATGTGGCCATGTGGTGTATGAGACTTGATCAGACTTATCCCGTTTAATTTATGAAGAAGGGACTCTGAAAGTCACAATTTGTTTTTTTTTTCAGGGCCATCAGGCGGTCATCACTATTTGTAGAGGGCCATCAGGTGACCCTTGCTAACATTAGAGGGCCATCAGGCGGCCCTCACTCTAATTTTAGAGAGCCAGCAGCAAGCCCTCACTAAGCATATTGGAGGGCTAGCAGAAGGATATAGATACTGAAATATAATTTATTCATCTGAGGTGGGCAAAAAAAAATTTACGCTTTAATACTGTAAAATTTGAAACTTGAAGGGCCAGCATTTGGCCCCCACTATGTCTAGAGGGCCAGTAGGCATCTTGTGGACAGATGAGAGCAAGATATAGTTTTTTGGTAAAGCACATCATTCTACTGTTTACAGTAAATGGAATGAGGCATACAAATAAAAGAACACAATAGTTACAATCAAATATGGTGGTGGTTCAAAGATATTTGGGGTTGTTTTGCTGCCTCTAGCCCTGGGTGCTTTGATTGTGTGCGAGGCATCATGAAATGTGAAGATTCCCAAAGGAATTTGGGTCACAATGTAGTGCCTGGGGTCAGAAAGCTGGGTTTGCATCGTAGGTCATAGGTTTCCAGCAGGACAATGACCCCAAACATACTTCTACCCAGAAATAGATGAGAAAAAAAGCACTGGAGAGTTCAGAAGTAGCAATTCCAGCTCCAGTAGGGTAAAGTCTCCCACTGCTATCTCCTACATACAGATGCTATAGAGAAACTGCAAACACATTAAATCAGTTAATTTTGCCTGCTTTGATGAATTTCTGAGTAAAGACCACAGTAAATAAAACATGAATCGGTCAATGAGTGCATGGAAGAAAGCAGCAAGGCATGGAATTTATAAGGCAATAATCCCTGACTAGATGTGTCATACGCTGTACCTACTGACCACCTCCCGCTACACGAATTGCAGATCAGAACGGTATTATTGTAGAATAAGGAAGGGATTTGAACCTGCCCTGAAAAGATTTTTTTCTTGTACATGGCAGCAATAAACTCTGGAGGAATGCAAGCACCACTGCCAGCTTTGATGAATTTCAGAGTACAGATCACCATAAAAAACATGAATCAATGAATGTTTGTAAAAAAGCAGCAGCAAGGAATATAATTTATAAAGCAGTAGTTCCTGACTAGATGCCTGTCATACACTATACCTACTGCCACACCTTGCTGTAGACGAAGTGCAGATAAGAGTGGTATTATTATAACAGAATAGAATCCATTTGAATTAGTCCTAAAAAATGCGATTAGTTTAATATAGCAACATCAAAGACTGTCATTTCATCAATACGTTCTGGGGAATATAGTGGAGCATTTCACATCCACTTGGCCTAATATGGAGAAGACCAGGGGCCTAATATGGAGAAAACCAGGATCTTCTGTACTTATTGTACAAAGTCTCTTGTCCTGGCTAGGAAATCCTGAATACATTGTACAAACTCCCTAAGTGACGACCACCTGACAGCAAACAAGGCACTGCATTCTATACTAATAGAACCCACCAGCTCTTTTGGTTTTCAAAAATTTTTCCTCAACAAGAAGTTGGAGCCTCAGAAAAGCATTTTTTCCCCATTACTAAGGAGTGAGTCTCCTACACATGTAAAGCGTATGCACCAAGTGTAAGGGATGCCAAAAATTAGAAGGAATCACTCCAGAACCCCCTTTGAAGAGACTCAATGGAGAGCCTCAGAAAAAGGAGTATCCTAGACTGGTAATTTGCATGCACTAAGTGCATGGGCTGAAAAACATTTACCCCTGGGTAGTATATATCAAAAAATGTTTGAGATAGGCCTCTAAAAATTGTTAATGTGGGCATCATAAACACCCTCAAACAATTTATAGAGAGGGTAGCATGATCACCCTGTTGATATGGTGCTGTAGGTTGACACAAAAAAGACGAAACCCTGAAGCGTATACCCAAGTTTGAGGGGAAGGGGTGCATGGGAATAGACCAGAAAAAATGTTTTAAAAACACTGGATGGGGTTATGTTCCGCTGCTATCATCCGGTGGTGTACAGAAGTGTGGCCTAAGCCAGCACTTGTTCATTTTGATAAGAGTAAGCCTGTCAGCATTTTCAGTTGACAGGCGAATGTGCCTATTGGTTATAGTACCCCTGGTGGCACTAAAAACCTGCTCTGACAAAACGTTAGTGGCAGTGCAGGCTAGGATCTCCAAAGCGCAGAGAGACACTTCATGCCATGTGTCTAGCTTGGATACTGTTCTGCCCTTCCTAATGGAGGACAGGGGTTCGTCCAGCATTAAAAGTTTCACTATTATCATAGTTTTGGGTTTGCTGTGTTATAGCACCACCCAGTGGTGGATAAATTTATTACCTGTGTTTTCCATGAATAATAGAGTGTTGCATTGTGGGTTTCAGCAAAGCATCATGGGATTGGGGAATTCCCCAGCCTTCTCTCTCTGTATTTCCTGTTCACTCGTGTTATTCAGCTGTGTTGGAACTACTTCATTTACCTGCCACCCTGGTTAGTTTATCCGGTAAGATTGCTATCCTTGTTCTTGTAATATAGTGTTCTATAGAATGTGATTACTGTATAGCAACTAGTACCCGGGAAATCTATTATCTGTGAGTTACTGTATGTAGCTGCATGTAGAAGTTGCATCATCCTGTATGCTTTCTCTGTTAGTTATAGTATCAGTTGTGCTGTTATGTGCCCAATACTTACTCAAATCATTTGTATTCTTATAGTTTTACCGCATTTCAATACCTGTTACCAATAAACAAGTTAGACTACAGAAAACAGTCTGCTTACTTTGGAAGACAGAAGTGGTTTATGCTGTATGTTGGATCACACACCGTATCAACGTGTATGAAGACAGAACAGTAAAACGGAAGCTAGGCGCCGGGATTACAGTAAAGGGAGGCTAGACGCCAGCGATAGCAAATACCACCTACGCAGCCGCTTGTACCACACCGCACTACCTGCAGATACCGCAGCGGCCGCCATACAGTCACAAGTACCGAGAGTGCAGCCCACCAAGCACCACACGTCTCAGTCCACGCCGAAGTCACCCCTACCCGCTCTGAGACGTCCTACAGCCTGCAAATGGACATAAAATGTCTGCAAGTCAAACATCTTCACTCAAGACGAGATCCCAAACAAGCCGCTCTAGCAAGTCTTCCTCGAAAAGGTCTGCCACCCTCGCCCGAGCAGAAGCTGAAGCGGCGAAAGTAAGATCCTCCTTCGCTGCACAAGAGATGCAGTTAAAGTTAAGACAAGCAGACCAAGAAGCAGAAAGAGCCCGCCTGCAAGCACAGCAAGAAGCAGAAAGAGCCCGCCTGCAAGCAGAGCAAGAAGCAGAAAGAGCCCGCCAAGAAGCAGAAAGAGCCCGCCAAGAAGCAGAGCAAGAAGCAGAAAGAGCCCGCCTGCAAGCGACCTTAGAAAGGCTTTCCGCTGAAAAAGAAGCAGCAGCCGCAATAGCCAAAGCTGAGTTTTTAGAAGCCGTGGAGTTTCCTGAAATCGAGCGAGGCAGCGACATACGCGGACCAGACCTTGATCATCAGGACCCTGCTCAACGCGTCTCAGAATATGTCCGCCAACATCCCAAAGTGGAAGACAACTCTGATCCGTTACACCAACCAGCCTGTACAGATTACCAGAGATCCTTCCTCCAAACACCGTACTGGAAGCAGGAAAGTATACTGCGAAACGACATTGATCACCACTACCGTCCTACGGAACAGAAGGTACGGCCTCCGCCCAGACTGACAGGGACACCCTTCGCCACTGAACGGGTTTATACAGACTTTCCTATGCCAGAAGCTCCTACCAGGTATGAGGATGCACCACAAACACTGCATAACAACAGCACACCAGCTCACGTCGGCACAGACTCAGCCACTATGAACTTTGCAAGGTTCTTTACCCGCTGGGAGCTGGTGACCAAGGGACTTGTAAAGTTCACTGATCGAGCTGAAAGCTACAGAGCATGGCGAGCCTCTTTTCAGAATGCCATCAGAGACTTGCATCTTTCCAGTAGTGAAGAGTTAGATCTATTGTATAGTGGCTTGGGAGCGAGTCAGCTGAACATGCCAAAAGAATCAGGAACATTAACATAAAGTACCCACACACAGGACTTCGTATGGTGTGGGAGAGACTCGAAGAATGTTATGGGTCAATAGAAGCTATAGAAAATGCTTTGTATAAAAGAATTGATGATTTCCCCAAGATAGCAAATAAGGGTTATCAAAAGCTCAGGGAACTGAGCGACTTGTTAATGGAGGTACATGCTGCTCAGGCAGAAGGTGACCTACCAGGGTTGGCATTCCTGGACACTGCCAGAGGTGTCAACCCGATTGTCCAAAAGCTCCCTTACAACTTACAAGAAAAGTGGGTCAGCCACGGGTCCCATTACAAACAGGTTCATAAGGTACCATTTCCTCCCTTTGGGGTGTTTGTAGACTTTGTCGCTCAGCAGGCTAAAGTTAGAAATGACCCTAGTTTCGATTTCACTATGTCATGTACCACTGCCTCTGGTGTAAAACCCAGTAAAACACTAGTGGCAGTCCAAAAAACTAATGTTACCTCCACAGGTTTTCCTTACAGGGCAAGTAAGTCCTCTCCAGAAGAGGACAAACTGCAGGATCTCAGCAAATACTGCCCCCTACACAAGAAACCTCATCCTCTACTAAAATGTAGAGCCTTCAGGGAGAAGTCTCTAGAAGACCGTAAGAGTTTCCTAAAGGAAAACAAGATATGCTTCAGATGCTGCGCGACAACCTCACACTTCGCCAAGAACTGTGAAACCAGTGTGAAATGCACAGAATGTAGTAGTGTGGAGCACAACACGGCCTTACATCCTGGACCACCCTCAGGGGTATCGTCGCAAGTAGAAGAGTCTGCCGAAAAACAGATGGACACTGACATGGACACCCCAGTGGTCACCTCTCAGTGCACAGAGATCTGCAAGGAACTCGTAGCAGGAAGATCCTGCTCAAAGATCTGTCTTGTCAGAGTATTCCCAGCGAGCCAACGGGATAAGGCGATCAAGGTATATGCAATCTTGGATGATCAGAGCAACAGGTCTCTAGCTAAGTCCTTTCTCTTCGACACCTTCAACATTGCTGGTCCCGGCTCTCCGTACTCCTTGAAGACATGTGCAGGTACTGTCGAGACGGCGGGGAGGAGAGCAACTGGATTCAAAGTAGAGTCTATAGACGGTCAAACCTGCTTATCCTTGCCATCAATACTGGAGTGCAACCAGATTCCAGACAACAGGTCTGAGATACCTACACCAGAGGTAGCAGCTCATCACACCCACTTGAGATGTATAGCTCACCTGATACCAGAGCTTGACCAAGGAGCTCCTATCGTCTTACTTCTCGGAAGAGACATACTACGGGTCCACAAGGCTAGAGGACAGATCAACGGCCCACAAAACGCCCCATATGCTCAGAGACTTGACCTAGGATGGGTCATTGTGGGAGATGTTTGTTTGGGTGGAGCACACAGGCCGACATCAGTCAATAGCATGCTCACCAATACCCTCGAGAATGGACGCCCGTCTCTCTTCCAGCCATGCGAGAGCAGTTTCCTGATTAAAGAATTGCCACACCACACCCCTCCACCTTGTCCGTTAGCTGATCCTTCCTGTGAAGACCATGCATGCGACGGTGAGCAAGATCATATAGGGTGCACAGTTTTCCACAGGACAAGAGAAGACAACCAGGTAGCAATGTCCATAGAGGACAGACTGTTCTTGGACATCATGGAGCGAGAGATAGTAAGAGATGAATCAAAGAGTTGGGTCGCACCTTTACCATTCAAACCACAGAGGCAACGCTTACCCAACAACAGAGAACTTGTCTACAGTCGATTTGTCTCCCTTACGTGCAAACTGCAGAAGGCACCAGAAACAAAACAACACTTCTTTACCTTCATGGAGAGAATATTCCAGAGTGGCCACGCGGAAATTGCACCTGTACTTCAAGATTCCGAGGAATGTTGGTACTTACCTATTTTCGGCGTGTATCATCCGAAGAAACCAGGTCAGATAAGAGTGGTATTTGACTCAAGTGCCAGATACGAAGGTGTTTCTTTAAACAACGTCTTCCTGTCTTGTCCAGACCTCAACAACAGACTTCTGGGAGTACTTCTTCGTTTCCGCAAAGACGCAGTAGCATTTATGGCCGACATACAACAGATGTTTCACTGCTTCCTTGTTAAAGAAGAACACAGAAACTACTTGAGGTTCTTCTGGTACCGCAATAATGACCCCTACAAGGACATCGTGGAATATCGCATGAAGGTTCACATCTTCGGGAACAGCCCTTCCCCTGCTGTCGCTATCTATGGCCTTAGACATTCAGCCAGAGAAGGTGAAGCGAAGTATGGATCGGATGTAAGATCTTTCGTGGAAAAGGATTTCTACGTAGATGACTGCCTGAAATCCACACCCACAGAGAAGTCGGCAGTCAGTCTCCTGAAAAGGGCACAAGAAATGCTCGCTTCATCCAATTTGAGGTTGCACAAAATTGCTTCCAACAGCCAGAAACTAATGGCAGCCTTTCCCTCTCAAGATTACTCAACCGATTTAAAAGACTTGGATTTAAGCACAGACTCCCTTCCCATGCAGCGGAGCCTGGGTCTACTCTGGGATTTGAAAAAGGATGCATTCACCTTCCAGATCAGCGAAGAAGAGAAACCCTTCATGCGTAGAGGCGTCCTGTCCGTTGTGAACAGCTTGTACGATCCTCTGGGATTTGTAACCCCTGTAACTATCCAAGGTAAAATGATGTTGAGAGACTTCACCCAAGAGACATCCGATTGGGATGATCCGCTTCCCAGCGATAAAAGAGAATTGTGGGAAAGATGGAAAAATTCTTTAGAAGCCCTGTCGAGTCTCTACGTGGCACGACCATATGCTTCTGTGCCTTCATCAGAAATCAAGGTGCAAAAGCTTTGTATCTTCTGCGATGCTTCAACCAAGGCAATTGCAGCAGTGGCGTATTTGAAAACAACTGACATCAATGAACAATGCCACGTAAGGCTTGTTATGAGCCGGACAAAATTGGCCCCACTCCGTGAACACACAGTACCCAGACTGGAACTCTGTGCAGCTGTGCTGGCAGTAGAGTTAGCTGAGCTTATCTCGACAGAAATGGACCTGGAAATCAAAGAAGTCGAGTTCTACACTGACAGCAAGGTAGTGCTGGGGTACATTTGTAATGAAACTCGTCGCTTCTATGTCTATGTCAGCAATCGGGTGCTAAGGATCAGGAGATCCACCGAACCTAAACAGTGGCACTATGTGTCCACGCACCACAATCCAGCGGACCACGCAACCAGATCCGTTGAAGCAAGACAACTTAAGGACACAACCTGGTTCACCAGCCCTACATTCTTATACCGTTCGACGCCATATGTGGACGAGTCAAACATCTTTGAATTGGTGGATCCAAAGGCAGATGAGGAAATCCGTCCTCAGGTATCCGTTCTACGTACGGTGACTAAAGACAATCACCTCAAATCCCACCGCTTCAACAGGTTCTCAACTTGGGACTCACTTGTTCGTGCCCTCGTTTGTTTAATTCATGTGGTTCGATCCTACAAGTCAACGTCACCCGCCATTCAGAAACCTTGCATAGGTTGGCACCACTGCAAGCTTGCCTTTACCGTTCCAAGCATGGAAAATGCCAAGAACGTCATAATTCGTACCATACAACGTGAATGTTACGCCAAAGAAATAGATAACCTCAATAAAAGCCAACCCGTTTCCAGAGATAGTGTCTTGAAGAAGCTTGATCCAATCATTGACCAGGATGGGCTGTTAAGAATTGGAGGTCGTCTTCAAGAAGCTGAAGTGGAATTTGGGGAGAAGCACCCTATAATAATTCCTGGACATCATCATGTCACGACCCTGCTTGTGCAACACCACCACGTCTTGGTGAAACATCAGGGACGACTGTTTACTGAAGGAAATCTACGAACTGCTGGACTATGGATAGTCGGAGCAAAGCGGTGCGTGAGTAAACTCATTTACAATTGCGTGATTTGTCGCAAACTCCGTGGCGGGACTCAAAAGCCGAAGATGGACAATCTCCCACCAGACAGACTTAGTACAGAACCTCCCTTTACCAACGTCGGACTGGACGTATTCGGGCCATGGTCTGTGGTTGCCCGGAACACTAGAAGAGTCCAGGCCAATGCCAAACGCTGGGCTGTTATGTTCACCTGTATGTCCATTAGAGCAGTCCACATTGAAGTAATTGAGTCCATGGACACTTCAGGGTTTATAAATGCGCTCCGACGTTTCATCGCCATCAGAGGTCCCGTGAAGCACATACGCTCCGATAGAGGTACCAACTTTGTAGGAGCAATGAAAGAACTTCAAATTCCTTCCAACCTAGACACCACCGGTGTGGAAAGATACCTGAGTGAGCAGGGATGTACCTGGACTTTCAATCTACCACACTCTTCTCACATGGGAGGTGCTTGGGAGAGGATGATAGGAATAGCACGCAGAATCCTTGACTCCATTTTCTTGCAAGCAGGTAGTGCAAGACTCACACATGAAAGTTTGACCACATTCCTAGCAGAAGTTTCGGCCATCATTAATGCCAGACCATTGACTTCACTTTCGAGTGACTCTGAGGATCCGACCATTCTCACTCCTGCCATGTTACTTACTCAGAAAGCCAGCGTTCTCAGCGCTCCACCTGGAGAATTTAGCAACAAGGACCTCTACAGACGACAGTGGAGACAAGTCCAAAGTCTCTCCAATACCTTCTGGGACAGATGGAGGAAGCAGTACCTCTCCACCTTACAACCAAGGAAGAAGTGGCAGACCGACAAACCAAACATCAAAACCGGTGATGTCGTTCTCATGAAAGACAGCCAGTCACACCGTAACGAGTGGCCACTAGGCCTCATCACTAAAGTATTCCCAAGCAAAGATGGGAAGATCCGTAAGGTTGAGGTCAAAGTAGGCAAGTCCGGGGAAAGCAAACTATTCCTCAGACCAGTGGCGGAACTTGTCTTACTGTTTTCGCCAAAAGAACCTGTAGGTGGCATCGGTTGATGCCAAGCGGGGAGTGTTCTGCCCTTCCTAATGGAGGACAGGGGTTCGTCCAGCATTAAAAGTTTCACTATTATCATAGTTTTGGGTTTGCTGTGTTATAGCACCACCCAGTGGTGGATAAATTTATTACCTGTGTTTTCCATGAATAATAGAGTGTTGCATTGTGGGTTTCAGCAAAGCATCATGGGATTGGGGAATTCCCCAGCCTTCTCTCTCTGTATTTCCTGTTCACTCGTGTTATTCAGCTGTGTTGGAACTACTTCATTTACCTGCCACCCTGGTTAGTTTATCCGGTAAGATTGCTATCCTTGTTCTTGTAATATAGTGTTCTATAGAATGTGATTACTGTATAGCAACTAGTACCCGGGAAATCTATTATCTGTGAGTTACTGTATGTAGCTGCATGTAGAAGTTGCATCATCCTGTATGCTTTCCCTGTTAGTTATAGTATCAGTTGTGCTGTTATGTGCCCAATACTTACTCAAATCATTTGTATTCTTATAGTTTTACCGCATTTCAATGCCTGTTACCAATAAACAAGTTAGACTACAGAAAACAGTCTGCTTACTTTGGAAGACAGAAGTGGTTTATGCTGTATGTTGGATCACACACCGTATCAACGTGTATGAAGACAGAACAGATACCTAATGGTTGTAAGGCACAGAGGAATCACGGAGAATGCTGGTACGGTCGGCAAGCTACTCCTTCAGCATCTTCCAAAACTTTTCCCTCCTTGTCAGAGTACCCAGTGCATCAGGGCCTGGGTGATGTGAGGGTATGAGAAATTTGTTCACGACCTTTGAGTGTGTTCCCTTGCCTCTGATGTATCTGGTGTGTGTTTCCCTTGCCTCCACTCCTTGGTTATCCAAGGAACTGTGACCTCTGCGGCCAGCATTACTAGATGGGAATTTTTTTTACTAATTCTTCAACTAGGGCCTTCTGGTACAGCTAAATGTTAATACACTTCTCCGCCACATGAAGGAGAGATGTAAAGTTCTCCTTGTAGCGTTGAACTAGAAGAGTGATCAACCAGTAGTGTTGGCCAAAATGCGTACAATGCTAGGGACACGGTAAAGGCAGAGGAACATAAACTCAGCCATGTTTGCCAGGCTGTGCACAACGACAGGTGCAGAGTGGAAGGAATCTTCGCCAACATCATAGAATGCTATATATCAGCCCTGGCCCCGGCCACATCTCATATCAGTCAAACCTGGTGACAGGTTTGCTTTAAAGGCTATGAATAGTGTTGAGCGAGTGTACTCGTTGCTCGGGTTTTCCCGTTCATGCTCGGGTGGTCTCCGAGTGTTTGTAAGTGCTCGGAGATTTAGTTTTCTTTGCCTCAGCTGCATGATTTACAGCTGATAGACAACTTGAATACATGTGGGGATTTCCTAGCAACCAGGCAACCCCCACATGTACTCAGGCTGGCTAGCAGCCGTAAATCATGCAGCGGTCAACAAAAACTAAATCTCCGAGCAGTTACAAATACTCGGAGACCACCCAGGCATGCTCGGGAAAACCCGAGCAACGAGAACACTCTCTCATCACTAGCTATGAACACTATTACTATGGACAATTATTTTTACATATAGTCTCATAGTTTTTTTATTTTTATAAATTTTAACAAATTAAATAACCACAATTATTCACATTTTAAGAAGCAAAACAGAAAGTCAATGAAGATGGAATACATTAAGGATTAACTGTTGGGAAACATTTCCCTCTAGTGGTATCAAATCATATTACATGTGGGAAAAAAGACAAAACTCCAATAAGTCTTTATATATTAGTTATACTTGATGCCATATTATACAGACCCCATTCACAAATTAACTTCAGAAAGCCTAAATAACAATTAACAAACAATAGACGAGACACAGACACACGCAAAGATGTGGGGAAAAGGGAACAGCAGTCCAAAAAGTCCTAGGTATTATTTTGAGCCCAGAAATAATCCCAGATAACCTCAAATCTGGCCACCTTTGCATTTATTAATTAAAGCTGTCATGTATTACATTCTGCAAATATCAACTTTTCTATTTAATTAGTTTTGGTAACTGGGAGGAGTGGTCTCTTTCCTTATGGAGAGCAATCAAACACCTAGGTGCAGTTAACATATGTAATAGTAATTCTGAATAGTCTCATACTTTTTAAGGTTGAAGGTCGACTTAGGCTATAGGTTGAATTCGATAAACTTAACATGTTGATCCAGAGACTGGAAGAAACCCCATGAGTCAGATGCTAATTGTCCCACATAAATTCCTTCCCGACTTCACATACAGCAATCGGACCAGTTCCCTGGATTATTTATTTTTTTATTTTTATATAGCGCTAAGGCTAGGTTCACATTGCGTTAGGGCAATCCATTTAGCGCTAGCGGATTGCGCTAACTCAATGTATTTGTAGGGGCCTCGTTTAGGGGTCGCACTAACGTCCCCGCTCTCGCAGATCCCCGATCTGCGAGAGCGGGGAACGGACCTCGGTCGCGCCGCGGACGCTGCAAGCAGCGTCTGGGCGCGCCACAAAAGAACGGCACATCGCTATCGCGAGCCGAAAAAGGCACGCGCTAGCGATGCGCTTCAGACAGAAACAACATTGCTGTCAATGGGTGTGCTAACGGACCCGTTGCACGGCGTTAATTGTGTCATTTTCGCCGTGCAACGCTGTCCGTTAGCGATCACCCACTAACGCAATGTGAACCTAGCCTAACTTATTCTCCAGCGCTTTACAGTTTGCACAATCACAATCTAAATTCCCTATCAGTATGTCTTTGGAATGTGGGAGGAAACCGGAGAACCAGGAGGAAACCCACGCAAACACTGGGAGAACATGCAAACTCCTTGCAGATATTGTTCTTGGTGGGATTAGAACCCAGGACCCCAGCGCTGCAAAACAACAGTGCTAACCACTGAGCCACCGTGTTGGATTAACCTCCCATTACAGAATTTAGTAATCCAGAAGTTGAAATATTTTAATATATTTTTCAAGAAAAGGCATCCAGGCCCTCCATTATCTTTTGTAGTAAAACATCAATTACAACATGTGGGAGAGTTCCATAGTCTCACTGCTCTTGTGAAGAATCGCCATCAGTCATTATGATTAAACCTTCTTTACTCTAGTAGTAGAGTATAGGTGTAAAAAGATCATTAGAAAGATCTTTGTGCTGTCCTTTCATATATTCATATACTGTAATATGCAGTGGATTAATTACAGGCTCATGGGCCCAGGTGCAAGATTTGGACCACCACCACCCTCATCCTGAATATATATATACTTTGCTGTTGGGCTATTAAGTGTGTAGATTTGGAGTGGATCGGTCACTGAATCACAATAAATGATATAAAATAATTAAGGTATCAATTGTCTTTGAATATGGGATGAGAGGATTGGGACAATGTTACAAGTGTCATATAGATGTCATGGCTGCAACACTTTGGTCCGGAGGTACAAATGAGGGGCAGAATGACTCTATTGGTTCATGTAGGTGGCTTAAATATATAGTCATCTGTAGAACCAGGATACGCTCGTGCATCCTTAATAAAAAAATAAAAAAACACATCATGCTGGTATCATATAGATGTCAGTGCAGCGCCCCAGAGTCCTGGTCGTTGCAGTACTGTGGCTCCGCCGCTAAGGGGGGCTATGGTACGTCTGATGGCACTGAAGGAGTTCATCTGACCAGGTATCACATACACCAATACATTTCACAGTCGGGCCTCCAGGGGGAGCTAAGGGTGCTATTTATTAGGCTACTCCTCACCGTGTGGGTAAACTGGGGGTCAGGCAGGAAGTTAGACAGAAAGCTGACTGGGTTGGAACCAGGCAACACCTTGTGGCAGGGGGTGTTGTGGGGAAGATTCGGTAGGGTCCCTGTCAGGTTTGGGACCCTGACAGAGGCCTGGCAACAAGAAAGAACGTCACAGGACCGTGCCTGCTCAGCATAGCGGCGGTGCCCTAAGAAAGGAACAGAAGCGAGATATATTGTGCTGAGTGAGAAACGAGATCAAAGCAAGAAGGAGAATACCAGTAGGAGTCGTGCTGTAAGACCGAGGCAACATCCTACTGAGGCGCACAACCGGCGGCCGGAACGCCGAGGAGGTATTCATATATCTAGCTCCAGGCAATACTTCAAACCAACGGCAGGACAGTCAGTCACAGGCGGGCTGTCTCACCTAAATCACCTATGCAGACATGGGGGGCAACCTGTGGAGAGGGGCGACTCTAGGGTCCCGGAAGAGCTCCGAGCCTACCCGTCATACGGGTGCGTCCCAACCATAACACCGGGAGGGACGGAGGATTAGCAGAACATCATCTAATCGAGTTGTTGTGAGGGAACACGAGAAACAGACACAACAGTTGTGGGGACTATCCTGGAAGCACAGCAGGGGAGGACCACAACACATAGCGCTAGCAGGAAGGCACAGATTTCCACCTGCAAAGAGAACTCTAGAGGTGCCATTGGACCGGCCGGACTTGCGCAGCCTGGTGAACCGTATTCCGGACTGAGGACCCAGAGACCTTCAGTAAAGAGGTAAAGAGACTGCAACCTGGTGTCCTCGTTATTTACTGCACCGCACCACCACCACCATCCACATCTATCATTTACTGTACGCCCCTCAGCAGGGTCACGGACCGGGCCTAGCCACCGTGACAACCCCAGAGCAGAGACTCAGAGGCCCGGTACCGGGTACCCCTCGGCCCTGCGGCAGTGGGGGCGCTACAACTTGGCGTCACAAACAGGATCTACTTAAGCCTGAAGAATCAGGTCATGTGTGCCTTGGGACTGTGATTTACTGTGCTTGGACTGTACTTTATTGCAAAGACTGTGTGTTGCCATTTACCGCCAAAATCCGCCGCCATTACAGCGCTGAGGAGAGCGCAGGAGAAGAAGAAGGGCGTGGAGTGGGCGTAGAGAAGCTGAAGAGCCCGAAGGACAATGGCCGCCCAGTCTAAATATTGTTGCATCCTAAGGGCGGGCCCGTCAACAGGGGAGATCCGCCTCCTGATCTTCTATGGCGGGCGGAGACCGAAGAAACGAAACTATGACTCAGATGAGGTGGGACTGGAAGCTGGAGAAGGCCTGCAGAAAAGGATGGCCCCGCATCGACCCCCGTCACCGGAGGATTATTCGGATATGCCCCCGCTGGAGGATCTGGATCCGTGGGAGCTGTCGATGGGGCACCCTTTGCCTGCGCAGTCCCCGGCCCGTGTGCCTCCCCCAAGGGAAAGGAGTGACGCTGGAGGAGTCACCCCAGGTAGGGGTACTGAGTGCCGCGACCCCCAGGGAGATCGCCTCACCTCTGCACCGGACCCGGCCGCCGCTGCGGCCACTGGCGCTCCAGCATCCCTGCCGCCTGCTCCCAAAGAACCGGGGGGGGCCAGACATGGGGCCCTTCCCTTGGGGAGAGTACAGGAATCACCTGATTGCGGAGTTCCAGCGGGAAGTGGAGCGGGAGGCGCGTGGTGAGCTGCTGGAGGGCTCCCTGCCGAAGTGGGGCGTCGTGATTGTTTACCTGCCCCAGACAGGAAAGGGCTTTGTGCAGGAGATTGGGACAGCCCTGAGAGTCCGCATCACCCGGGATAAAGTGGAGCCCTGCCTGTGCGGGGACGGCGCCAAGTCCTTCATGAAGCCGGGGGATGTGGTCACATATCGCCGGCACCTAAAGGGCAGCAGCTGGTGTGCCCGGGATATGCAGCGCTGCACCGCCGTTCTGGCGGTATCCCAAACCGAAGGGGAGGAGCTTGCTGCTGAAGCCGCTGCTGCCACAGCCGCCGCCGCCAGCATCATCCATCGACCCATGCAGACCCTCATAGCAGCGCACGACCTGGTCGTGCAGAAGACCCGAGCCCACGGGGTACACCTGGCCGCGGGAGTAAACTTGGAGTCCAGCTTATCCAGGCCGCAGAAAGCCACCTGCCAGGTAAAGCCTCGGTGGGGGCTGCCAGAAACTGAGTAGTGAATGAGTTTTAATGACTGTAAATAAGTTAACTGTTTTCACCGTGTTGCTGCTAGAACCCATCCAGGGTTAACTCTTAAAGGGATCCCTTTGTTGACCCGGGATCCCTATTGTTTCTGCTTTTTGGTTTGTTTTCTAATTTTTGCTCAACTTCCCAAAAACTGCTGGAATCATGAACAGTGCATGATACAAACTTCTTGTATATAGTTTGCACCTTCTTAAAGGTGCTCCCTACTGGTTTTATATAAAAGACGGACTCTTTGCAAAGATACGGTTATTGGAACTTGTACTGGAGTCCTTGCTGCATACGGACTTGCAGCTTGAAAAGTTGCACTACCTCATAGATAGAGACTTGGTCCCCTCTTAAAGGGGATGTTCATCGATAGCACTTAAGGAATGATGATGCTTTGAAAGAAGAAGTAATAATGTTGATATGTGAAAGTTAAATGTAACCAATTAGTTGATTGTAAGAAATGTTCAATAATGTTAATAGAAGGATGAGGACAGGAAGTGAACCCGTAGGGGTTAGTGGTGAGTCCTCTTAGGAGCCATATAGAGATGGCTCAGTGATCTCAAACTGAAAGAAAAACATGTTCTATACTGTGTATAGTAGTGGAAGGACAGTAGGCTCGGGCGAAAAGGAGCGGTCCTGTAATAGAAAGGAGAGGCAGTAGGTCTGGAGCCGGTAGGACAGGCGGTCCTGCAGACGTAAAGTAGGAGAATGTAGCACAGTTGCTCAAGCCTTATAATGTGTTATAAGAAGGTCTTTAGTGGATTTAGAGTATACATCCTTAAAGGCAATGTTGAATTAATGTTTAAAAATTTGCACTTAGTAGAATACCCGGTTGGGTAAGAAAAGTTATTTAAAAGTATTTAACCATGTTTGTAACGTTCAAGTGTCCTCACCTCCCATAAAGGGAAGCTCTGTTCAAATATGCTTATTGTTATTGCACTCACAAAAATTGTATGTCTTTTTGCTGACATGTATTGTTGTTTTCTTCCCAGTCCCGGAGTACTGGATTTAACCGGGGGGGAGTGCAGCGCCCCAGAGTCCTGGTCGTTGCAGTACTGTGGCTCCGCCGCTAAGGGGGGCTATGGTACGTCTGATGGCACTGAAGGAGTTCATCTGACCAGGTATCACATACACCAATATATTTCACAGTTGGGCCTCCAGGGGGAGCTAAGGGTGCTATTTATTAGGCCACTCCTCACCGTGTGGGTAAACTGGGGGTCAGGCAGGAAGTTAGACAGAAAGCTGACTGGGTTGGAACCAGGCAACACCTTGTGGCAGGGGGTGTTGTGGGGAAGATTCGGTAGGGTCCCTGTCAGGTTTGGGACCCTGACAGAGGCCTGGCAACAAGAAAGAACGTCACGGGACCGTGCCTGCTCAGCATAGCGGCGGTGCCCTAAGAAAGGAACAGAAGCGAGATATATTGTGCTGAGTGAGAAACGAGATCAAAGCAAGAAGGAGAATACCAGTAGGAGTCGTGCTGTTAGACCGAGGCAACATCCTACTGAGGCGCACAACCGGCGGCCGGAACGCCGAGGAAGTATTCATATATCTAGCTCCAGGCAATACTTCAAACCAACGGCAGGACAGTCAGTCACAGGTGGGCTGTCTCACCTAAATCACCTATGCAGACATGGGGGGCAACCTGTGGAGAGGGGCGACTCTAGGGTCCCGGAAGAGCTCCGAGCCTACCCGTCATACGGGTGCGTCCCAACCATAACACCGGAAGGGATGGAGGATTAGCAGAACATCATCTAATCGAGTTGTTGTGAGGGAACACGAGAAACAGACACAACAGTTGTGGGGACTATCCCGTAAGCACAGCAGGGGAGGACCACAACACATAGCGCTAGCAGGAAGGCACAGATTTCCACCTGCAAAGAGAACTCTGGAGGTGCCATTGGACTTGCCGGACTTGCGCAGCCTGGTGAACCGTATTCCGGACTGAGGACCCAGAGACCTTCAGTAAAGAGGTAAAGAGACTGCAACCTGGTGTCCTCGTTATTTACTGCACCGCACCACCACCACCATCCACATCTATCATTTACTGTACGCCCCTCAGCAGGGTCACAGACCGGGCCTAGCCACCGTGACAACCCCAGAGCAGAGACTCAGAGGCCCGGTACCGGGTACCCCTCGGCCCTGCGGCAGTGGGGGCGCTACATCATGGCTGCAACACTTTGGTCCGGAGGGACAACTGAGGGGCAGAATGACTCTATTGGCTCACGGAGGCTGTGTACAAGATATGGTCGTCCGTGGAGCCAAGATACATTAAAGCATCTCATATTTCTATCAGTAGCCTGAAAAATAAATAAATAAAAAACATATGATAGTTTTCTAAGTAAATATGAAATAATACAACAATTACATGTGTTGGATTTAGTGACGGATCCATTCTGTTTTATATACAACTAGCTGTACTACCCGGCTTCGCCCGGGTTAATGACTGCTGTTAGCAAAATAGAATGTGTTAACAAAAAAATTTTCTGCACACAAAAACCACAAAATAGATAGAAATGTAATTATTAAAAGGCAAAAACTAAGCTAATAGAAGAATTTCACAACATATATTAGCTTTGTTATACTGAGAATGTCTTTGTTGCCTATATTAACCAATCAGAGCTCAGGTTAATTAACTGTAGCAAAATAGAAGCTGAGCTGTGATTGGTTCCTATTGGCAGCCTGATAAATCCCCAGCCAACAGTAAGCCCTCCCCCCTGGCAGTATATATTAGCTCACACATACACATAATAGACAGGTCATGTAACTGACAGCTGCCGTATTTCCTATATGGTACATTTGTTGCTCTTGTAGTTTGTCTGCTTATTAATCAGATTTTTATTTTTGAAGGACAATACTAGACTTGTGTGTGTTTTAGGGCGAGTTTCATGTGTCAAGTTGTGTGTTGAGTTGCGTGTGGCGACATGCATGTAGCGACTTTTGTGAGATGAGTTTTAAGTGGCGACATGCGTGTAGCAACATTTTGTGTGTCGAGTTGCATGTGACAGGTTAGTGTAGCAAGTTGTGTGCAGCAAGATTTGTGCATGGCGAGTTTTGCGCGTGGCGAGTTTTATGTGTGGTGCGTTTTGAGTATGTGCAAGTTTTGTGTGAGGCAACTTTTGCATGTGGTGCAACTTTTGTACATGTGGCAATTTTTCTGTGTGTGCAAGTTTTGCATGAGGTGAGTTTTCCATGAGGTGAGTTTTCCATGAGGTGAGTTTTGCACGTGTGGCGAGTTTTGCGTGAGCCTAGTTTTGCATATGGCGAGTTTTGCATGTAGCGAGTTTTGCGCGTTGCGAGTTTTGAGTGGTGACTTTTGTGTTTCGACTTTTATGTGGCGAGGTTGGTGTATGTGTGGTGAAATGTGTGCTGAGGGTCGTATATGTGTTCAAGCACGTGGTAGTGTGTGGCGCATTTTGTGTTTGTGTTCATATCCCCGTGTGTGGTGAGTATCCCATGTTGGGGCCCCACCTTAGCAACTGTACGGTATATACTCTTTGGCGCCATGGCTCTCATTCTTTAAGTCCTCATTGTTCACATCTGGCAGCTGTCAATTTTCCTCCAACACTTTTCCCTTCACTTTTTCCCCATTATGTAGATAGGGGCAAAATTGTTTGGTGAATTGGAATGCACGGGGTTAAAATTTCACCTCACAACATAGCCTATGACGCTCTCGGGGTCCAGACTTGTGACTGTGCAAAATTTTGTGGCTGTAGCTGCGACGGTGCAGATGCCAATCCCGGACATACACACATACATACATACACACATACAGCTTTATATATTAGATATACCTGTATGTAATCTCCTGTATATAGTATATACCTGTGTGTCATCTCACCTATATATAGTATATACTGTATCTGTGTGTCATCTCCTCCTGTATATAGTATATACCTGTATGTCATCTCCTCCTATACATAGCATATACCTGTATGTCATCTCCTCCTGTATATACTATATACCTGTAGGTAATCTGCTCCTGTATATAGTATATACCTGTGTGTCATCTCCTCCTATATATAGTATATACCTGTATGTCATCTCCTCCTGTATGTAGTATGTACCTGTATGTCATCTCCTCCTCTATATAGTATATACCTGTGTGTCATCTCCCCTGTAAATAGTATATACCTGTGTCATCTCCTCCTGTATATAGTATATATCTGTATGTCATCTCCTCCTGTATTAGCCCTCGTTCACACGTTATTTGGTCAGTATTTTTACCTCAGTATTTGTAAGCTAAAATGGCAGCCTGATAAATCCCCAGCCAACAGTAAGCCCACCCCCTGGCAGTATATATTAGCTCACACATACACATAATAGACTGGTCATGTGACTGACAGCTGCCGGATTCCTATATGGTACATTTGTTGCTCTTGTAGTTTGTCTGCTTATTAATCAGATTTTTATTTTTGAAGGATAATACCAGACTTGTGTGTGTTTTAGGGCGAGTTTCGTGTGTCAAGTTGTGTGTGTTGAGTTGCGTGTGGCGACATGCATGTAGGGACTTTTGTGAGATGAGTTTTGTGTGGCGACATGCGTGTAGCAACTTTTTGTGTGTCGAGTTGCATGTGACAGGTTAGTGTAGCAAGTTGTGTGCAGCAAGTTTTGCGCATGGCGAGTTTTGCGCGTGGCGAGTTTTATGTGTGGTGCCTTTTGAGTATGTGCAAGTCTTGTGTGAGGCACCTTTTGCATGTGTTGCAACTTTTGTGCATGTGGCAATTTTTCTGCGTGTGCAAGTTTTGCGTGTGGTGAGTTTTCCATGAGGTGAGTTTTGCACGTGTGGCGAGTTTTGCATGTGGAGAGTTTTGCGCGTGGCGAGTTTTGAGCGGCGACTTTTGTGTTTCTACTTTTATGTGGCGAGGTTGGTGTATGTGTGGTGAAATGTGCGCTGAGGGTGGTATATGTGTTCGAGCACGTGGTAGTGTGTGGCGCATTTTGTGTGTGTGTTCATATCCCCGTGGTGGTGTGGTGATTATCCCATGTTGGGGCCCCACCTTAGCAACTGTACAGTATATACTCTTTGGCGCCATCGCTGTCATTCTTTAAGTCCCCCTTGTTCACATCTGGCAGCTGTTAATTTGCCTCCAACACTTTTCCTTTCATTTTTTCCCCATTATGTAGATAGGGGCAAAATTGTTTGGTGAATTGGAAAGCGCGGGGTTAAAATTTCACCTCACAACATAGCCTATGACTAGTGTTGAGCGATACCGTCCGATACTTGAAAGTATCGGTATCGGAAAGTATCGGCCGATACCGGCAAAGTATCGGATCCAATCCGATACCGATACCCGATACCAATACAAGTCAATGGGACTCAAGTATCGGACGGTATTCCTGATGGTTCTCAGGGTCTGAAGGAGAGGAAACTCTCCTTCAGGCCCTGGGATCCATATTAATGTGTAAAAGAGAGAATTAAAATAAAAAATATTGCTATACTCACCTCTCCGACGCAGCCTGCACCTTACCGAGGGAAGCGGCAGCGTTCTTTGTTTAAAATTCGCGCTTTTCTTTCCTTACGTGAAGTCCCGGCTTTGTGATTGGTTGCGTCGCAGTCACATGGGCGACGCAACCAATCACAGCAAGCCGTGACGTAATTTCAGGTCCTTAAGGATTTTAAAATTACGTCCCGGCTTTGTGATTGGTTGCGTCGCAGTCACATGGGCGACGCAACCAATCACAAGCCGTGACGTCACGGGAGGCTGGACACGCGCGCATTTTAAAATGCGCGCTTGTCCAACCTCCCGTGACGTCCCGGCTTGTGATTGGTTGCTTCGCGGTCAACCAATCACAAGCCGGGAGGCTGGACACGCGCGCATTTTAAAATGCGCGCGTGTCCAGCCTCCCGGCTTGTGATTGGTTGATCGCGAAGCAACCAATCACAAGCCGGGACGTCACGGGAGGTTGGACAAGCGCGCATTTTAAAATGCGCGCGTGTCCAGCCTCCCGGCTTGTGATTGGTTGATCGCGACGCAACCAATCACAAGCCGGGACGTCACGGGAGGCTGGACAAGCGCGCATTTTAAAATGCGCGTGTGTCCAGCCTCCCGTGACGTCACGGCTTGTGATTGGTTGCGTCGCCCATGTGACTGCGACGCAACCAATCACAAAGCCGGGACGTAATTTTAAAATCCTTAAGGACCTGAAATTACGTCATGGCTTGCTGTGATTGGTTGCGTCGCCCATGTGACTGCGACGCAACCAATCACAAAGCCGGGACTTCACGTAAGGAAAGAAAAGCGCGAATTTTAAACAAAGAACGCTGCCGCTTCCCTCGGTAAGGTGCAGGCTGCGTCGGAGAGGTGAGTATAGCAATATTTTTTATTTTAATTCTCTCTTTTACACATTAATATGGATCCCAGGGCCTGAAGGAGAGTTTCCTCTCCTTCAGACCCTGAGAACCATCAGGAATACCGTCCGATACTTGAGTCCCATTGACTTGTATTGGTATCGGGTATCGGTATCGGATTGGATCCGATACTTTGCCGGTATCGGCCGATACTTTCCGATACCGATACTTTCAAGTATCGGACGGTATCGCTCAACACTAAACAAGACGCTTTTTTTTGTTTTACAGCGCCTTTGTAGATACAAAATGCACTATAGCGCTGGCGCCGATGGTGTGGGATACAAGATGTAGTTCTACGCCACTGCGCAGGCGCTAAAAAGAAAGGTCATAAGTAGTTAAGGAGCCACTGCCAACATGGCGATGACTAGCGCTACTGCGCATGCGCCGTGTGTAAAATGCCACACGGAGCGCCCCATTGGCCGGTGTGGCTTTTCAATATGATGATGCGCTTGAGACATGCGCAGTGAGCAGTAGGGAACGCCGACTTACAAACATAACGTCCTCCATGAGTCCATGGTGAGTGGATAATAATAATAACAATATATGCATAAAATAATCATTAACAAGATATTTATTTTTTGTAAGATCGCAGGCAAATAATCAAGATATTCTGAGGGGCAATAGAAAGTTAGGTATTTATTGCACATAAGCACAAAGCACTTTATATGAGAGCACTGGATACAAATATATGATGAATAATGTATATGTTTTATAGGCACTAATTGAATGTAAAATATGATTGGATTCAATGTAACATTTGTTGAGACACACATAAATAGGTATCAGGTATGGTTACTCACTGCTTGATAAAGGCTCAGATGGAGCTGAAACGTCGCCCGGCTATGTGGGTCGATTAAACCTACCACATGTTTCACTTTAGTCATGGAGTGCTGCCTCTTTTTTGAATCTCTGTGAATCTGGTGCAATCGTTGTACTGGTTGCCTGGGGCCCTGCACCCGAAGATAAGTACAAGTGTTGTGCTGTTCCCTTTCTTTACTATATATATATATATATATATATATATATATATATATATATATATATATATATATATATATATATATATATATATATATATATATATATATATATATATATATATATATGTATAGATATATATATATAGTGAGGCAGTCACAGGTAGGGGTCATTGTGTGTTCTCCCCAGGTTGTGCATGGAGACGCATGAAGTCCATAGGTGTGCATGGCAGTCACGGATTTCCGGTACGGGTTTTCCATGTGGCTGAAAGCCACAGGTTTGTTTGTTAAAAACCCTGCAGTAAGGGGTATGGTTGTGTCAGGTGCATCGTCAGTGTCAGTCTGGTGTGTGCTGTTGTGCAGCGCAGAGGTCTGCAGAGCGCTGGCTGTGTGTGTGTGTGTGAAGAAGCACAGGCCAGTGGAGCCAGCAGCTATGGTAGCTGAATAGCCCTGCACCCGCAGAATACATGCAGCGCCCCAGAGTCCTGGTCATTGCAGTACTGTGGCTCCGCCGCTAAGGGGGGCTATGGTACGTCTGATGGCACTGAAGGAGTTCGTCTGACCAGGTATCACATACACCAATACATTTCACAGTCGGGCCTCCAGGGGGAGCTAAGGGTGCTATTTATTAGGCCACTCCTCACCACTGTGGGTAAACTGGGGGTCAGGCAGGAAGTTAGTTGAGAAAGCTGACGGGGTTGGACCAGACAACACCTGGTGGCAGAGGGTGTTGTGGGGGAAGATTCGGTAGGGTCCCTGTCAGGTTTGGGACCCTGACAGAGGCCTGGCTACAAGAAGGAACGTCACGGGACCGTGCCTGCTCAGCATAGCGGCGGTGCCCTAAGAAAGGAACAGAAGCGAGATATATTGTGCTGAGTGAGAAACGAGATCAAAGCAAGAAGGAGAAATACCAGTAGGAGTCGTGCTGTAAGACCGAGGCAACATCCTACTGAGGCGCACAACCGGCGGCCGGAACGCCGAGGAAGTATTACTTTATTCAGCTTCAGGCAATACTTCAAACCAACGGCAGGACAGTCAGTCATAGGCGGGCTTAGAAATAAAGCAGCTGACCGACAGCACAACAGATGGGCGGATGCACGTCCTAGTTCCACTGGACCCCCATGGAAAATAACATACCACATAAGAAAGGAAGGACAGCATCCAATCCAGGTGAAGGTGTTCAAAAGTGAATTCCTTTATTAAGCCACGGTGCGACGTTTCGACCCCGGTGGGTCTTTATCAAGCTTGATAAAGACCCACCGGGGTCGAAACGTCGCACCGTGGCTTAATAAAGGAATTCACTGAGTCATAGGCGGGCTGTCTCACCCAAATCACCTATGCAGTCTTGGGGGGCAACTTGTGGAGAGGGGCGACTCTAGGGTCCCGGAAGAGCTCCGAGCCTACCCGTCATACGGGTGCCGTCCTAACCGTAACATCAGGGAGGGACGGAAGATTAGCAGAACATCATCTAATCGAGTTGTGAGGGAACTTAAGAAACAGACACAACAGTTGTGGGGACTTTCCGTAAGCACAGCAGGGAAGGACCACAACACATAGCGCTAGCAGGTAGGCACAGATTTCCACCTGCAAAGAGAACTCTGGAGGTGCCATTGGACCGGCCGGACTTGCGCAGCCTGGTGAACCGTATTCCGGACTGAGGACCCAGAGACCTTCAGTAAAGAGGTAAAGAGACTGCAACCTGGTGTCCTCGTTATTTACTGCACCGCACCACCACCACCATCCACAACTATCATTCACTGTACGCCCCTCAGCAGGGTCACGGGCCGGGTCTAGCCACCGTGACAACCCCAGAGCAGAGACTCAGAGGCCCGGTACCGGGTACCCCTCGGCCCTGCGGCAGTGGGGGCGCTGCAACTTGGCGTCACGAACAGGATCTACTTAAGCCTGAAGAATCAGGTCATGTGTGCCTTGGAACTGTGATTTACTGTGCTTGGACTGTACTTTATTGCAAAGACTGTGGATTGTCACTTGCCGCCAAAAGTTCGCGCCAAAACCGCCGCCATTACAGCGCTAAGGAGAGCGCAGGAGAAGAAGAAGGGCGTGGAAGTGGGCGTGAACAAGCTGAAGAGCTCGAAAGACAATGGCCGCCCAGTCTAAATATCTCGGCCCCTTGAGGACGTGTCCGTCAGCAGCCGAGATCCACCTCCTGATCCTCAATGGTGGGCGGAGACAGAGAAAGCGAAACCGCCCACGAAGGAGAGAGTGGGAAAAGGACCAGGAAGAAGTCAGCGACATGGAGGACGCCATGGCCGGCCGCCTGGAGCCGGAGCGTGGGGTCGGAGCCGAGGACTCCCCCCAGCTACCCGGAGAGGCACCGCAGCCAGACCTCCGCAGTTGACGCTGACCTCCTGCAGACGCAGTCGAGCAGTGAGGCCGGGTGGAAGAAGACCATCATCGGGAGCCTCACCAGACATCTGTCGGCAGCCACGTCTGGTCCGGAGCAGGAAAGAAGTTCCAGCGCTCCGAAGCCAAAAAGCAAGGCCCTGCCGGAAAGCGAGATGCTGCGGACGGAGATGACAACGCCGCAGCGCAAGGCCCTGCAACCAGCGCTACAGACCCCAGTGGAGACGGAGCAGATCGGCACCGGAGGGACCGCATCTGAAGCAGGTATGAAGGACGACCCTGCCCTGACAACCGACATCACTCCAGTGACTGCTAGTGCCACAGCTGCTGACTCCGTTCTAGTGACTGATCTTGCAGCCGCCGCTACCTCTGCTGCAGCAAATGCCCACACTCAAGCTGCGCAGACCTCCATCGCTGCGCATGATTTAACTGTACATGAAAGACGGATTAACGGCGTTTGTCCAGCACTGGGTGAAACCCTGGACCTCACTTTTCCCAGGCCAAGAAGGGTTAAGTGCCAGGTACAGCCCTGGAAGCCGTCCAACTAAACCTCGGAAACCTGACACTGTACATAGTTAACTGTTTGTTTCCCTGCTTTTTGCTACTAAAACCCGACTAGGGTTATCCTTAAAGGGATCCCTTTGTTGACCCGGGATCCCTATTGCTTTTTGGTTTGTTTTCTAATTTTTGCACAACTTCCCAAAAACTGCTGGAATCATGAACAGTGCATGATACAAACTCCTTGTATATAGTTTGCACCTTCTTAAAGGTGCTCTCTACTGGTTTTATATAAAAGACGGACTCTTTGCGAAGATACGGTTCTTGGAACCTGCAATGGAGTCCTTGCTGCATACGGACTTGCAGCTTGAGAAGTTGCACTACCTCATAGAGACTTGGTCCCCTCTTAAAGGGGATGTTCGCATCCTGCACTTATGAACAGTGTTGCCTTAAGATGGTTGAATGGCAATAATGTCCTGAAAAGAAAGTATTGATGATGTTGATATGTGAAAGTTAAATGTAACCAATTAGTTGATTGTAAGAAATGTTCAATAATGTTAATAGAAGTATGAGGACAGGAAGTGAACCCGTAGGGGTTAGTGGTGAGTCCTCTTAGGAGCCATATAGAGATGGCTCAGTAATCTCAAACTGAAAGAAAAACATGTTCTATACTGTGTATAGTAGTAGAAGGACAGTAGGCTCGGGCGGAAAGGAGCGGTCCTGTAATGGAAAGGAGAGGCAGTAGATCTGGAGCGTTTAGGACAGGCTGTCCTGCAGATGTAAAGTAGGAGAATGTAGCACAGTTGCTCAAGCCTTATAATGTGTTATAAGAAGGTCTTTAGTGGATTTAGAGTGTACATCCTTAAAGGCAATGTTGAATTAATGTTTAAAAATTTTGCACTTAGTAGAATACCCGGTTGGGTAAGAAGAGTTATTTATAGAAAAGTTATTTAAAAGTATTTAACTATGTTTGTAACGTTCAAGTGTCCTCACCTCCCATAAAGGGAAGCTCTGTTCAAGTATGCTTATTGTTATTGCACTCACAAAAAAATTGTATGTCTTTTTGCTGACATGTATTGTTGTTTTCTTCCCAGTCCCAGAGTACTAGATTTAACCGGGGGGAGTGCAGCGCCCCAGAGTCCTGGTCGTTGCAGTACTGTGGCTCCGCCGCTAAGGGGGGCTATGTTACGTCTGATGGCACTGAAGGAGTTCGTCTGACCAGGTATCACATACACCAATACATTTCACAGTCGGGCCTCCAGGGGGAGCTAAGGGTGCTATTTATTAGGCCACTCCTCACCGTGTGGGTAAACTGGGGGTCAGGCAGGAAGTTAGTTGAGAAAGCTGACGGGGTTGGACCAGACAACACCTGGTGGCAGAGGGTGTTGTGGGGGAAGATTCGGTAGGGTCCCTGTCAGGTTTGGGACCCTGACAGAGGCCTGGCTACAAGAAGGAACGTCATGGGACCGTGCCTGCTCAGCATAGCGGCGGTGCCCTAAGAAAGGAACAGAAGCGAGATATATTGTGCTGAGTGAGAAACGAGATCAAAGCAAGAAGGAGAAATACCAGTAGGAGTCGTGCTGTAAGACCGAGGCAACATCCTACTGAGGCGCACAACCGGCGGCCGGAACGCCGAGGAAGTATTACTATAGTCAGCTTCAGGCAATACTTCAAACCAACGGCAGGACAGTCAGTCATAGGCGGGCTGTCTCACCCAAATCACCTATGCAGTCTTGGGGGGCAACTTGTGGAGAGGGGCGACTCTAGGGTCCCGGAAGAGCTCCGAGCCTACCCGTCATACGGGTGCCATCCTAACCGTAACATCAGGGAGGGACGGAAGATTAGCAGAACATCATCTAATCGAGTTGTGAGGGAACTTAAGAAACAGACACAACAGTTGTGGGGACTTTCCGTAAGCACAGCAGGGAAGGACCACAACACATAGCGCTAGCAGGTAGGCACAGATTTCCACCTGCAAAGAGAACTCTGGAGGTGCCATTGGACCGGCCGGACTTGCGCAGCCTGGTGAACCGTATTCCGGACTGAGGACCCAGAGACCTTCAGTAAAGAGGTAAAGAGACTGCAACCTGGTGTCCTCGTTATTTACTGCACCGCACCACCACCACCATCCACAACTATCATTCACTGTACGCCCCTCAGCAGGGTCACGGGCCGGGTCTAGCCACCGTGACAACCCCAGAGCAGAGACTCAGAGGCCCGGTACCGGGTACCCCTCGGCCCTGCGGCAGTGGGGGCGCTGCATACACAGCGATGCAAGTCGTCCGTGGTGTCTGGTCTCGGATATGGACAGTCCTGTGCCCGGAGGTAGATGTTCTCTGCCCGAAAGAGGACTGGCATGTGTAACGATTGCAAACAGGTGGATATGGTGCCTGGCTGCTATCCGGAGGATATCCTGGGCTGTGTACGGCTGTGTGAGTACAGAGTCCATGATACAGCGGTGCAGGACACCCACGGGAACTAGTCAGAGGAGGACTGGTGTGTGTAGTGTCTGCAACATGTGAAGCTGTGTTTGGAGACTTTAATATGGCATGTTTAGGGACTGCAATCTAAAAGCCATATGATGTGTAGTGCTATGAAACGGGCACTGAGACGAGATGCAACTATGTGTATTGAACTTTGATGACGTGTACTATAAAATGCTATGCACCTTTATGTGTGAAGTAATCCTATTATCCTAAGTCATGTGACAAGGCTCGTTAACCCCTTCATGACCCAGCCTATTTTGACCTGGCCGTTTTTTGCAATTCTGACCAGTGTCCTTTTATGAGATAATAACTCAGGAACGCTTCAACGAATCCTAGCGGTTCTGTGACTGTTTTTTCGTGACATATTGGGCTTCATGTTAGTGGTAAATTTAGGTCGATAATTTCTGAGTTTATTTGTGAAAAAAACGGAAATTTGGCGAAAATTTTGAAAATTTGGCAATTTTCACATTTTGAATTTTTATTCTGTTAAACCAGAGTTATGTGACACAAAATAGTTAATAAATAACATTTCCCACATGTCTACTTTACATCAGCACAATTTTAGAAACAACATTTTTTTTTTTGCTAGGAAGTTACAAGGGTTAAAATTTGACCAGTGATTTCTCATTTTTACAACAAAATTTACAAAACCATTTTTTTTAGGGACCACCTCACATTTGAAGTCAGTTGGAGGGTTCTACATGGCTGAAAATACCCAAAAGTGACACCATTCTAAAAACGGCACCCCTCAAGGTGCTCAAAACCACATTCAAAAAGTTTATTAACCCTTCAGGTGCTTCACAGCAGCAGAAGCAACATGGAAGGAACAAATGAACATTTTACTTTTTAGTCACAAAAATGATCTTTTAGCAACAATTTTTTTATTTTCCCAAGGGTAAAAGGAGAAACTGGACCACGAACGTTGTTGTCCAATTTGTCCTGAGTACGCTGATACCTCATATGTGGGGTAAACCACTGTTTGGGCGCACGGCAGGGCTCGGAAGGGAAGGAGCGCCATTTGACTTTTTGAATGAAAAATTGGCTCCAATCTTTAGCGGACACCATGTCGTGTTTGGAGAGCCCCCGTGTGCCTAAACATTGGAGCTCCCCCACAAGTAACCCCATTTTGGAAACTAGACCCCCTAAGGAACTTATGTAGAAGCATAGTGAGCACTTTAAACTCTCAGGTGCTTCACAAATTGATCCGTAAAAATGAAAAAGTACTTTTTTTTCACACAAAATTTCTTTTAGCCTCAATTTTTTCATTTTCACATGGGCAACAGGATAAAATGGATCCTAAAATTTGTTGAGCAATTTCTCCTGAGTACACCGATACCTCACATGTGGGGGTAAACCACTGTTTGGGCACATGGTAAGGCTCGGAAGGGAAGGAGCGCCATTTGACTTTTTGAATGAAAAATTATCTCCATCGTTAGCGGACACCATGTCGCGTTTGGAAAGCCCCTGTGTGCCTAAACATTGGAGCTCCCCCACAAGTGACCCCATTTTGGAAACTAGACCCCCCAAGGAACTTATCTAGAAGCATAGTGAGCACTTTAAACCCTCAGGTGCTTCACAAATTGATCCGTAATAATGAAAAAGTACTTTTTTTTCACACAAAAATTCTTTTAGCCTCAATTTTTTCATTTTTACATGAACAACAGGATAAAATGGATCCTAAAATTTGTTGGGCAATTTCTCCTGAGTACGCCGATACCTCATATGTGGGGATAAACCACTGTTTGGGTGCACGGCAAGGCTCGGAAGGGAAGGCGCGCCATTTGACTTTTTGAATGGAAAATTAGCTCCAATCGTTAGCGGACACCATGTCGCGTTTGGAGAGACCCTGTGTGCCTAAACATTAGAGCTCCCCTACAAATGACCCCATTTTGGAAACTAGACCCTCCAAGGAACTTATCTAGATGCATAGTGAGCACTTTAAACCCCCAGGTGCTTCACAGAAGTTTATAACGCAGAGCCGTGAAAATAAAAAATAATTTTTAGCCCGGAATTTTTTATTTTCCCAAGGGTAACAGGAGAAATTGGACCCCAAATGTTGTTGTCCAGTTTGTCCTGAGTACGATGATCCCCCATATGTGGGGGTAAACCACTGTTTGGGCGCACAGCAGGGCTCGGAAGGGAAGGCACGCCATTTGGCTTTTTGAATGGAAAATTAGCTCCAATCATTAGCGGACACCTTGTCACGATTGGAGAGCCCCTGTGTGCCTAAACATTGGAGCTCCCCCACAAGTGACCCCATTTTGCAAACTAGACCTCCCAAGGAACTAATCTAGATGTGTGGTGAGCACTTTGAACCCCCAAGTGCTTCACAGAAGTTTATAACGCAGAGCCATGAAAATAAAAAATAATTTTTCTTTTCTCAAAAATGATTTTTTAGCCCACAATTTTTTATTTTCCCAAGGGTAACAGGAGAAATTGGACCCCAGAAGTTGTTGTCCAGATTCTCCTGAGTACACTGATACCCTATATGTGGGGGTAAACCACTGCTTGGGCACACGTTGGGGCTCGGAAAGGAATAGTGACGTTTTGACATGCAGACTTTGATGGAATGCTCTGCGGGCGTCACGTTGCATTTGCAGAGCCCCTGATGTGCCTAAACAGTAGAAACTCCCCAAAAGTGACCCCATTTTGGAAACTAGACCCCCAAGGAACTTATCTAGATGAGTAGTGAGCACTTTGAACCCCCAAGTGCTTCACAGAAGTTTACAACGCAGAGCCGTGAAAATAAAAAAATAATTTTTCTTTCCTCAAAAATGATGTTTTAGCAAGCAATTTTTTATTTTCACAAGGGTAACAGGAGAAATTGGACCCCAATAGTTGTTGCCCAGTTTGTCCTGAGTACACTGATACCCTATATGTGGGGGTAAACCACTGCTTGGGCACACGTCGGGGCTCGGAAAGGAATAGTGACGTTTTGACATGCAGACTTTGATGGAATGGTCTGCGGGCGTCACGTTGCGATTGCGGAGCCCCTGATGTGCCTAAACAGTAGAAACCCCCCAAAAGTGACCCCATTTTGGAAACTAGACCCCCCCAAGGAACTTATCTAGATATGTGGTGAGCACTTTGAACCCCCAAGTGCTTCACAGAAGTTTACAACGCAGAGCAGTTAAAATAAAAAATCATTTTTCTTTCCTCAAAAATGATGTTTTAGCAAACAATTTTTTATTTTTACAAGGGTAACAGAAGAAATTGGACCCCAATAATTGTTGCCCAGTTTGTCCTGAGTACACTGATATCCCATATGTGGGGGTAAACCACTGCTTGGGCACGCGTCGGGGCTCGGAAAGGAAGTAGTGATGTTTTGAAATGCAGACTTTGATGGAATAGTCTGCGGGCACCACGTTGCGTTTGTGGAGCCCCTGATGTGCCTAAACAGTAGAAACCCCCCACAAGTAAACCCATTTTGGAAACTAGACCCCCCATGGAACTTATCTAGATGTGTGGTGAGCACTTTGAACCCCCAAGTGCTTCACAGAAGTTTATAACGCAGAGCCGTGAAAATAAAAAATCATTTTTCTTTCCTCAAAAATTATGTATTAGCAAGCAATTTTTTATTTTGCAAGTGTAACAGGAGAAATTGGACCCCAATAGTTGTTGCCCAGTTTGTCCTGAGTATGCTGGTACCCCATATGTGGGGGTAAACCACTGTTTGGGCGCACGTCAGGGCTCGGAAGGGAGGGAGCACCATTTGACCTTTTGAACGCAAGATTGGCTGGAATCAATGGTGGCGCCATGTTGCGTATGGAGACCCCTGATGTGCCTAAACAGTGGAAACCCCTCAATTCTAACTCCAACACTAACCCCAACACACCCCTAACCCTAATCCCAACTCTAGCCATAACCCTAATCACAACCCTAACCCCAACACACTCCTAACCACAACCCTAACCCTAATCCCAACCCTAACCCCAACCCTAACCCCAACTTTAACTCCAACACACCCCTAACCATAACCCTAACGACAAGCCTATTCTTAACCCTATTTCCAACCCTAGCCCTAATTCCAACCCTAACTCTAATTCCAACCCTAAGGCTATGTGCCCACGTTGCGGATTCGTGTGAGATTTTTCCTCACCATTTTTGAAAAATCCGCAGGTAAAAGGCACTGCATTTTACCTGCGGATTTACCTCGGATTTCCAGTGTTTTTTATGTGGATTTCACCTGCGGATTCCTATTGAGGAACAGGTGTAAAACGCTGCAGAATCCGCACAAAGAATTAACATGCTGCGGAAAATACAACGCAGCATTTCCGCGTGGTATTTTCCGCACCATGGGCACAGCGGATGGTACTGTAAACCTGATGAAACACTGCTATGAATCCGCAGCGTCCAATCCGCTGCGGATCCGCAGCCAAATCCGCACCATGTGCACATAGCCTAATTCTAACGCTAACCCTAGTTCTAACCCTACCCCTAACCCTACCCCTAACCCTATCCCTACCCCTAGTTCTAACCCTAGTTCTAACCCTAGTGGAAAAAAAAAATATTTTCTTTATTTTATTATTGTCCCTACGTATGGGGGGTGATAAAGGGGGGGTCATTTACAATTTTTTTTTATTTTGATCACTGTGATAAAACCTATCACAGTGATCAAAATGTAGCTGGAAAAAATCTGCCGGTCGGCAGATTCGGCGGGCGCACTGAAAAAGGAAAGATCTTTGAACAAATTATTAAACAGCGTGTATGTAAGTACTTGAATAAGAGTGCAGTAATTAGCCAAAGCCAGCAAGAGTTTATAGCAAACAAGTCATGCCAGACTAATTTAATTTCCTTAAATGATGGAATCACTGACTGGATGGATGAGAGAAAAGCGGTAGATATAGTATATTTTGACTTCAACAATGCTTTAAAAAAGTATCAAGTGCGGGATTGACAAGGATACAGTTAGGGTACCGTCTCACAAAACGATTTACCAACGATCACGACCAGCGATACGGCCTGGCCGTGATCGTTGGTAAGTCGTTGTGTGGTCGCTGGGGAGCTGTCACACAGACAGCTCTCCAGCGACCAACGATGCCGAAGTCCCCGGGTAACCAGGGTAAACATCGGGTTACTAAGCGCAGGGCCGCGCTTAGTAGCCCGATGTTTACCCTGGTTACCGTCGTAAATGTAAAAAAAAAAACAGTACATACTCACATTCCGGTGTCCGTCAGGTCCCTTGCCGTCTGCTTCCCGCACTGACTGACTCCCGGCCGTAAAGTGAAAGCAGATCACAGCGGTGTACGTAACACACTGACTCACCAGTGACATCTCTAGGTGAAGTCCTTCATCTTTCATCCAGCACAGACCGCCATCACTTCTTCCGCCAGGGCTCATCTCTGCAGGAAATAACACAGTTATCTCGAGCTCCACTTGCAGAACACATTACTTCATTTTTCCCAACTTCTATATTACACCACATGAAGAAAAAGAGGCAACATAGTGTCACTTTACACAGTAACAGGCCTGCCCCCTCATTTAAAACAGTATAATAAAAAAAATTAAATAAATACATCACTGCAGTAATAATATTCCTAAATTAGTCCCTATGGTAATAATATTCCCCATCCTGGCCCCTGTGTGTCTCATTCCTAGCTTCAGCCATATGTTCTCCCATCCTACCCTCATGAGTATCCATTCTGCTCCATATGATCTCCCCATCCTGCCCCATCTGTCTCCATTGTATCCATCCTGCGCCATGATCCAATCCTGCCTCATGATCCTGCACAATCTGTCTCCAATCCTGCCCCCAGTGTCTCCAATCCTGCCCCGTATCTCCATTCTGCCCCCTATGTCTCCAGAATTTCTGCCCCAGTGTCTCCAGCATTTCTGCCCCCAGTGTCTCCAGCATTTCTGCCCCCAGTGTCTCCAGCATTTCTGCCCCCAGGGTGTCCAGCATTTCTGCCCTCAGTGTCTCCAGCATTCAGCCTCCAGTGTGTCCAGAATTCAGCCCCCAGTGTGTCCAGCATCTCTGTCCCCAGTGTCTCCAGCATTCTGCCCCCATCTGTGTCCAGCATCTCTGCCCCATCTGTGTCCAGCATCTCTGCCCCCATATGTGTCCAGCATCTCTGCCCCATTTGTGTCCAGCATCTCTGCCCCCATCTGTGACTAGCATCTCTGCCCCATCTGTGTCCAGCATCTCTGCCCCATCTGTGTCCAGTATCTCTGCCCCCAGTGTGTCCAGCATCTCTGCCCCCAGTGTGTCCAGCATTCTGCCCCCAGTGTCCAGCATTCAGCCCCCAGTGTGTCCAGCATTCTGCCCCCAGTGTGTCCAGCATCTCTGCCCCCATCTGTGTCCAGCATCTCTGCCCCCAGTGTCTCCAGATTTTTGCCCTTGGCCCCACGGATCGCTGCTCTCAATTAAAAAGAAAAAAGTTCTTCTCACCTGGCAGTGCTCCTGCAGCGAAGCTCCCTCCACACAGCTGAAGCGCGCACTTGCCGGCGACTGACAATCACGTCAGACGCCGACGATGTGCGCGCTGCGGCTGACGTCAGCTGCCAGCCTCCGATTGGCTGGCAGCTGTTAACTATTGACGTGCAGGCACGGGCCCGCACGTCAATAGCGTTAAACTGCCGCAGAGCCGGTAGGGGCCTGGTGAGCAGATGAGATGGGGCCCGATGCGGGCCCCCTCTGCCCACCGGGCCCCATACGCCAGTCAGGGCAGTAATGTCCTTATGGCGGCCGAGGTCAATCTCAGAGGTAGCCTAGGGCCCCCCCACACCACTGGGCCATGGGCTACCGCCCAGGTTGACCTCATTATAATCCGCCCCTGGTCTGGACCACATAATTAGTACAAAGGATTTATATGCTAAAATCTGGACTGGTGGCTGGACCACACAATTAGCACAAAGGATTTAGATGCTGAAATTTGGACTGTTGGCTGGACCACACAATTACCACAAAGGATTGATATGCTGAAATGTAGACTGGCGGCTGGACTACACAATTACCACAAAAGATTTTTTAGATGCTGAAACGTGGACTGTTGGCTGGACCAAACAATTACCACAAAAGATTTAGATGCTGAAATGTGGACTGGTGGTGGGACCACACAATTATCACAAAGGATTGATATGCTGAAATGTGGACTGGTAGCTGGACCACACAATTACCACAAAGGATTTAGATGCTGAAATGTGGACTGGTGGCCGGACCATACAATTAGCACAAAGGATAGATATGCTGAAGTGGCGACTAGTTGCTGAACCACAGAATCTGCAGTACTATGGATTTATACGCTGACGATGCGACTAGTGACTGCAGCAGCTTTACTAGGCTGTTACACTCACAAAATAGTGCCGAAGACAGATGTCCGCTTTTGTATGGAAAAGAACATGTGATTTTGGCAACCAATGACACAGGTTATTGTGTCTGGACACTGTGGACAGTTTCTGTGCTCTGGAATCTTCACAAATTAAGTTAATAAAATAATTTTTAAAAATAACAGTCCGCCACTCCTCTGACCTCTCCCCACCTCTTCCTCTCATCAAAAACGCCCCCCCCCCCCCCATCATACAGCACCACTACCCTACTCAAAGTTCTAACACAAGCATTAGTGGAAACTCGATCATTTTCTGAACTTTTGGCTGAATTTTGCTGAATTTGAGGAAATGCTTGGGAATTGAACAAAAATCTGAATGTGCAACGTTCGTGACGTATTTGTGATTTGCGAGCATTTTCCAAACAAAATTGCTCATCTCTAATTATGCTCACCTTTCCTCTGCTCACCCACCGTGCGGTTTCCCCTTGTGAAGTCGGCAGTTAACTTCAGCGTACAAGCGATGGGTGCACATGAAGTCACTGCCATGCGTCCCCTGTCACATGCACGCTGACATCAGCAGCTGGCCTCTGATTGACCATCAGCTTGGATTGCCACGCTCGGACCCGACTGGTCTGTGCGCCATAATACACTTCAACTGAATTGAAGTTTCTGCTGGAGTCAGCAGGCCCCTCACCACAACAGGCCCAGTAGCTGTCGTGACCTCTGCGAATGCGGTCATTACACCCCTACTAATAAGATTACCCCTTCCATTTTCCATGCTTAATAACCCCAAGTTTGATAACCTATCTTCATATTGCAGTTCATTCATTCCCTTACTAACCTTGGTTGCTCTTCTCTGCACCTGTTCTAGTTTAGCTGTGTCCTACTTAAACATGTTTTCTTAAAATACATTTTTTAGGCTCCCACTGAAGGCTAGAGATAAAAAATGCACCAAAATCACACAATTCAACATCGTCCTTAGACACACAGTGGGTGGGAGTTTTCTGGAGTCACATAAGAAAAAAAGGCAGAATTTAAACTATGTCTGAACACGGCCTAACTGTCCAAGCAACATGAAAGTGTTTTCATGAAAACGCCTACCCACTAAGCATCTAAAGACATTGTTGAACGCTGTGGCTTTTTTGATCAAAATAGTGTCAAATAAGTACCCTATGTTATTTTCATACACTATTACTATTTACTTACCGTACTTACTGCAGGGTATTTGTGCATTTTGTTTTTATCTCAGAAACCTAAGATCCTTTTACATATTCTCACTGTTAGGGCTCATACTCACTTGTGAGAAAAACGGACAAGTGCAATCTGATAAAAAAAAATTGGATTGCACTCTGACCAGTATTATTCAATGAGATACACTTCATCTGCAATTTTTTTCTCAGCTGAAATCGGACTGAGAAAAAAAATCGCAGCATGCAGCGATTTGCTGCGTATCTCAACCGAGACTCGCCAATGCAAGTCAATGGATGCACCATGCGAGTGCTGTCAATTTTTTACGCACCAGTGTCGTTTGAAAAGCCGATAATCCATGTGCGGTGTACAGTAAAATCACACTGACAGGTTAGAATAGGATAGAAATATACATATAGAATATATATATATATATATATATATATATATATATATATATATATATATATATATATAGTCAAAAAAAGAGGCAGCACTCCATATTCCAAAGTGAAAAAATGTGCAGGATTTAATCACATCTCAAGGCGACGTTTCAGCTCGCAATGAGCTTTTCTCACTTTGGAATATGGAGTGCTGCCTCTTTTTTTGACTATATTTGAACTTGGATGATCGGTGGACTGGTTATCTGGGGGCCTTGCACCCAAAGATAAGTATATCTGTGCTGTTCCCCTTTTTTTACTATATATATATATATATATATATATATATATATATATATATATATATATATATACAGTGGCGTAGGAAGGGGGGTGCGGGGGGGGCGGAAAGAAAAAAAAAAAAAAAAGAGAGACGCGGGCCCTTTAAATCTTCGGGCGGCGCCGACCGCCGCCACAACCGGGCCCCCCCCCTCCCGGTGCCAGCGCAGGCATTGGGCCCCCTTTATACTCACCTCTCCTGGTTCCTGCGGCAGCTGCAGCGTCTTCAGCGCCCTCTGACTCTGCAATGTCTCAGGGCAGAGGGTGCGATGACGTCATCACTGCGTGCTCAGCCTCTCTGTCCTGAGCGTTGCAGAGCCAGAGAGACGCTGAGTGCACGGGACCTGCGCTGGGAACGGGAGAGGTGAGGATTTTACTTTTTTTTTTTTTTTTCTTTATGTCTGACTCAGACAGACTGGGGGCAATATGCTGGAGACAGACTGGGGGTAATATGCTGGAGACAGACTGGGGGCAATATGCTGGAGACAGACTGGGGGCAATATGCTGGAGACAGACTGGGGGCAATATGCTGGAGACAGACTGGGGGCAATATGCTGGAGACAGACTGGGGGCAATATGCTGGAGACAGACTGGGGGCAATATGCTGGAGACACTGGGGGCAATGCTGGACACACTGGGGCAATGCTGGACACTGGGGCAGATTGCTGTACACTGGGGCAGATTGCTGGACACTGGGGCAGATTGCTGGACACACTGAGCGCAATGCTGGACACTGGGGGCAATGCTGGACACTGGGGGCAATGCTGGACACTGGGGCAGATTGCTGGACACACTGGGGGCAATGCTGGACACTGGGGCAGATTGCTGGACACTGGGGCAGATTGCTGGACACACTGGGGGCAATGCTGGACACTGGGGCAGATTGCTGGACACACTGGGGGCAATGCTGGACACTGGGGGCAATTCTGGACACTGGGGGCAATGCTGGACACTGGGGCAGATTGCTGGACACACTAAGGCAATGCTGGACACTGCGCCTGTGCGGCCGCCCTGCTTGTGAATCCCAGCCCCGCACTCTGCATAATGCATAACACACTGTGGGGCTGGGATTACCAAGGTGGGTGGCTGCAGAGGCGCAGTCTGCAAGCCTGGCTGTGACGTCAGACGGCCAGAGCTCTCTGCGCCTGCACCAAACATCGATACACAGCGCAGGCACCGGATTTCATGGGTAAACAGTGCTGAGGGGGCGATGCCCGGCGTTGAGTGACGGCAATGGGGGGGGGGGGCGCCAAACTCGGAATCAGCTCCGGGCGGCAAAAGCTCTAGCTACGTCAGTGTATATATATATATATATATATACACACACAGGTAAATGAAAAAGTTTGGGCACCCCTATTAATCTTAAGCTTAATGTTTTCTAAAAATTGTTTTTTTTGCAACAGCTATTTCAGTTTCATATATCTAATAACTGTTGGACACAGTAATGTTTCTGCCTTGAAATGAGGTTTATTGTACTAACAGAAAATGTGCAATCTGCATTCAAACAAAATTTGACAGGTGCATAAGTATGGGCACCTCACCAGAAAAGTGACATTAATATTTAGTAGGTCCTCCTTTTGCAAAAATAACAGCCTCTAGTCGCTTCCTGTAGCTTTTAATGAGTTCCTGGATCCTGGACGAAGGTATTTTTGACCATTCCACTTTACAAAACAATTCCAGTTCAGTTAAGTTTGATGCTCGCCGAGCATGGAGAGCCCTCTTCAAATGATCCCACAGATGTTCAATGATATTCAGGTCTGGGGAATGGGATGGCCATTCCAGAACAGTGTAATTTTTCCTCTGCATGAATGCCTGAGTAGATTTGGAGCGGTGTTTTGGATCATTGTCTTGCTGAAAGATCCATCCCCTGCGTAACTTCAACTTTGTCACTGATTCATGAACATTATTGTCAAGAATCTGCTGATACTGAGAGGAATCCATGCGTCCCTCAACTTTAACAAGATTCCCAGTGCCGGCATTGGCCACACAGCCCCAAAGCATGATGGAACCTCCACCAAATTTTTCTGTGGGTAGCAAGTGTTTTTCTTGGAATGCTGTGTTTTTTTGCCGCCATGCATAACGCCTTTTTGTATGACCAAACAACTCAATCTTAGTTTCATCAGTCCACAGGACCTTCTTCCAAAAAGAAATTGGCTTCTCCAAATGTGCTTTTGCATACGTCAGCCGACTCTGTTTGTGGCGTGCTTGCAGAAACGGCTTCTTTCGCATCACTCTCCCATACAGCTTCTCCTTGTGCAAAGTGCATTGTATAGTTGACCGATGCACAGTGACACCATCTGCAGCAAGTTGATGCTGCAGCTCTCTGGAGGTGGTCTGAGGATTGTCCTTGACTGATCTCACCATTCTTCTTCTCTGCCTTTCTGATGTTTTTCTTGGCCTGCCACTTCTGGCCTTAACAAGAACTGTTCCTGTGTTCTTCCACTTCCTTACTATGTTCCTCACAGTGGAAATTGACAGGTTAAATCTCTTAGACAGCTTTTTGTATCCTTCCCCTGAACAACTATGTTGAATAATCTTTGTTTTCAGATCATTTGACAGTTGTTTTGAGGAGCCCATGATGCCACTCTTCAGAGGAGATTCAAACAGGAGAACCACTTGCAAGTGGCCACTTTAAGTAGCTTTTCTCATGATTGCATACACCTGGCTATGAAGTTCAAAGCTCAATGAGATTACAAAACCAAAAAAAGTGCTTTAGTAAGTCAGTAAAAAGTAGGTAGGAGTATTTAAAACAAGAAAATGATAAGGGTGCCCATACTTATGCACCTGTCAAATTTTGTTTGAATGCAGATTGCACATTTTCTGTTAGTACAATAAACCTCATTTCAAGGCAGAAACATTACTGTGTCCAACAGTTATTAGATATATGAAACTGAAATAGCTGTTGCAAAAAAAACAATTTTTAAAAAACATTAAGCTTAAGATTAATAGGGGTGCCCAAACTTTTTCATATAACTGTATATTTATATATATACACATGTCAGTAACACACATAAATATATGTATTTATATTGAACTGAAAGATAGAATAAAAGCCGGTAATTAATCTGCCGGCTTTTGTAAAATCACTGCAGGAGCCGACAGGATAGAAGAGGTGGATAACATACAGTAAATACATATAGAATAGGTAAATATATAGATGTCATTGACAAATACAATTAGAACAGTGTGTGCAAATTACTGTACATGTATTTAATAAAAGATTATTTTACGGAAAAAAATGACGTGGGCTCCCGTGCAATTTTCAAAACCAGCAGAGGGAAAGCCAGCTATTGGGTTCAGATGTTTATAGCCTGGGAAGGGGGTAATACCCATGGAGTTTCCCAGGCTATTAATATCAGCTCACAGCTGTATACTTAGCCTTTACTGGCTATTACAATGGGGGACCCCCCAAAAAAATGATGTGGGGTTCCCCCATAATGAATAACCAGCAAAGGCTATGCAGACAGCTGCAGGCTGATATTAATAGCTTAGGAAGGGGCCATAGTTATTGCTCCCCCTGGCTAAAAACTCAGCCGCACCAGAAAAGGCGCATTTCTAAGATGCGCCAATTCCAGCACGTAGCCTCGCTCTTCCCACTTGCCCTGTAGTGGTGGCAAGTTGGGTAATAGTTGTGGGTTTAATGCCACATGTGTATTGAAAGACATCAAGCCCACAGCTTAGGCAGGGTTCACATTGCGTTGATGCACTCCGTTCAATGCATGCGTTAAACGGACTGCACCAACGCCAGTGCCTTGTAAAGATCGCGTTATGCGATCGCGATAGCGCAGATGCTCCACCTACGCTATCCGTGATGGACTCGGAAATGCTGCAGCCCGCATCCGAGGGTCTGCCACAAAATGATGGCACATCACTAACACATGCCGATTATGACATGCGTTAGCGATGCGCTACATAGTGGCAGTCAATGGGTGTGCTAACGCATCCGTTACATAGCATTAGTGCCGCTGTGTAACGGTTGCCGTCAGCGCATTGCCATTGATGCAATGTGAACCCAGCCTTAGTAATGGAGAGGTGTCAATAAGACACCTCTCCATTACTAATCCTATAGTTGGTACATGTTAAATAAAGACACAGCCAGAATAAAGTATTTTAATGAAATAAAACACAACACAGTTTTACCATTTTATTGTTACTCCTAATCCATGCGATGCCCTCGATCTCCTGTAATAAAAGTAAAATAACGGGAGATTAGGGAGGTTAATAAGTGGCTGAAGAATTGGTGTAGGAAGGAGGGGTTTGGGTTCCTGCAGAACTGGGCCGACTTCTCAGTGGGCTACAGGCTCTACGCTAGGGACGGGCTGCACCTCAATGGGGAGGGTGCAGCTGTGTTGGGGGAGAAAATGGCTAGAAGGTTGGAGGAGTGTTTAAACTAGGGATTGGGGGGGTATTCAATTTATAGGAGGGGAAGATAGTGCAGATAGAGACCTGGGCACAAATAAGGAGGTTGGGGGTAGCGGTGGCATGGGGGGTGGGGTTAGAACAGTTAATAATTTAAGAAAGAATAGAGGTACAGAGAGGAACATCAAGTGCATGTATACTAATGCCAGAAGCCTTGCCAACAAAATGGACGAATTAGAACTAATGTTGTTGGAACATAATTACGACATGGTGGGGATATCTGAGACGTGGCTGGATGAGAGCCATGACTGGGCTGTTAACTTGCAGGGCTATAGTCTGTTCAGAAATGACCGTACAGATAAGCGAGGGGGTGGGGTGTGTCTGTATGTAAAATCATCCTTAAAACCCATCCGGCATGATAATATAGGTGAATTAAATAAAAATGTAGAGTCCCTGTGGGTGGAGATAAGGGGAGGGGGAAAAAATTATATATTACTGATAGGGGTTTGTTATAAATCTCCAAAAATAATGGAAGCAATGGAGAATATCCTCGTAAAGCAAATAGATGAAGCTGCGACTCAAGGAGAAGTCATTATTATGGGGGACTTCAACTACCCTGAAATAGATTGGGGAACAGAAACCTGCAGTTCCAGCACAGGTAATCGGTTTTTGACAACTATGAGAGACAATTACCTTTCACAACTGGTTCAGGACCCAACAAGAATGGGGGCACTGCTAGACCTAATATTAACCAACAGGCCAGACCACATAGCAAATAATAAGGGTTGGGGGTCACTTGGGGAATAGTGATCACAAAATAATAAGTTTTCATGTATCCTTTAATAAGATGGGTAGTAGGGGGGTTACAAGGACTCTAAACTTCAGGAGGGCAAATTTCCAACGGATGAGAGAGGATCTTGGTGCAATTAACTGGGAAGATATCCTGAGACATAAAAATACACAAAGAAAATGGGAGACGTTTATTAGCATCCTGGATAGGACCTGTGCACAGTATATACCGTATGGGAATAAACATACTAGAAATAGGAGGAAACCAATATGGCTAAATAGAGCTGTAAGGGGCGCAATAAGGGACAAAAAGAAAGCATTTAGAGAATTAAAGGAAGTAGGTAGTGAGGAGGCATTAAATAAATACAAAAAATTAAATAAATTCTGTAAAATGCAAATCAAGGCAGCAAAAATTGAGACAGAGAGACTCATTGCCAGAGAGAGTTAAAATAATGCTAAAATATTGTTTAACTACATAAATAGTAAGAAACTAAAAAATGATAGTGTTGGCCCCCTTAAAAATAGTCTGGGTGAAATGGTGGATGAGGATGAGGAAAAAGCCAATATGCTAAATGACTTTTTTTCATCAGCATTTACACAAGAAAATTCCATGGCAGACAATATGACTAGTGATAAAAATTCCCAATTAAATGTTACTTGCTTAACCCAGCAGGAAGTACGGCGGCGTCTAAAAATCACTAAAATTAACAAATCTCCGGGCCCGGATGGGATACACCCCCGAGTACTGCAGGAACTAAGTACAATCATTGATAGACCACTATTTTTAATCTTTAAAGACTCCATAGTAACAGGGTCTGTACCACAGGACTGGCGTATAGCAAATGTGGTGCCAATATTTAAAAAGGGGACAAAAACTGAACTTGGAAATTATAGGCCAGTAAGCTTAACCTCTACTGTGGGTAAAATCCTGGAGGGCATTCTAAGGGATGCTATACTGGAGTATCTGAAGAGGAATAACCTCATGACCCAGTATCAGCACGGGTTTACTAGGGACCGTTCATGTCAGACTAATTTGATCAGCTTCTATGAAGAGGTAAGTTCCGGACTGGACCAAGGGAACCCAGTAGATGTAGTGTATATGGACTTTTCAAAAGCTTTTGATACGGTGCCACACAAAAGGTTGATACATAAAATGAGAACAATGGGGATAGGGGAAAATATGTGTAAGTGGGTTGAGAGCTGGCTCAGGGATAGGAAACAAAGGGTGGTTATTAATGGAGCACATTCCGACTGGGTCGCAGTTAGTAGTGGGGTACCACAGGGGTCAGTATTGGGCCCTCTTCTTTTTAACTTATTTATTATTGACCTTGTAGGGGGCAGTCAGAGTAGAATTTCAATATTTGCAGATGACACTAAACTCTGCAGGGTAATCAATACAGGGGAGGACAATTTTATATTGCAGGATGATTTATGTAAACTAGAAGCTTGGGCTGATAAATGGCAAATGAGCTTTAATGGGGATAAATGTAAGGTCATGCACTTGGGTAGAAGTAATAAGATGTATAACTATGTGCTTAATTCTAAAACTCTGGGCAAAACAGTCAATGAAAAAGACCTGGGAGTATGGGTGGATGACAAACTCACATTTAGTGGCCAGTGTCAGGCAGCTGCTACAAAGGCAAATAAAATAATGGGATGTATTAAAAGAGGCATAGATACACATGAGGAGAACATAATTTTACCTCTATACAAGTCACTAGTTTGACCACACTTAGAATACTGTGCACAGTTCTGGTCTCTGGTGTATAAGAAAGATATAGCTGAACTAGAGCGGGTGCAGAGAAGAGCTACCAAGGTTATTAGAGGACTGGGGGGTCTGCAATACCAAGATAGGTTATTACACTTGGGGCTATTTAGTTTGGAAAAACGAAGACTAAGGGGTGATCTTATTTTAATGTATAAACATATGAGGGGACAGTACAAAGACCTTTCTGATGATCTTTTTAATCATAGACCTGAGACAGGGACAAGGGGGCATCCTCTACGTCTGGAGGAAAGACGGTTTAAGCATAATAACAGACGCGGATTCTTTACTGTAAGAGCAGTGAGACTATGGAACTCTCTGCCGTATGATGTTGTAATGAGTGATTCATTACTTAAATTTAAGAGGGGACTGGATACCTTTCTGGAAAAGTATAATGTTACAGGGTATATATACTAGATTCCTTGATAGGGCGTTGATCCGGGGAACTAGTCTGACTGCCGTATGTGGAGTCGGGAAGGAATATTTTTCCCCAATGTGGAGCTTACACTTTGCCACATGGGTTTTTTTTTGCCTTCCTCTGGATCAACATGTTAGGGCATGTTAGGTTAGGCTATGGGTTGAACTAGATGGACTTAAAGTCTTCCTTCAACCTTAATAACTATAACAAACCAACAATAAACTCATACCTGTCCGTAGTTGTGTCCCATGCCATAATCCATATCTGGGTATATACAGTTTTCCACAAGGACGATGCCAAGATGTGACCTCCCCGGCTGAAAACCACTGGTTAATGAGGAGATGCTGCCAGCGCAGCTCCAGTGACTAGTGGTGTAGTCACTTAGGCTGCACTCCCTCACAGCCTGACCTGCATTGAACTCTGGAGCGTGGGAAAATGAACTGGCATTTTCCCACGCTCAAGTTCAGCGCAGGTCAGGCTGTGAGGGAGCGCAGCTTTAGTGACAGCACTGCTAGTCACTGAAGCTGCGCTTGCGGCATCTCCTCATTCACCAGTGGTATTCAGCTGGGGCGGTGGCATCTTGGCACAGTCCTGGTTGAAAACTGTATATACCTGACGTGCAATACAGGAACAACCACCAGAGGGCGAGGAAGGGAGGCAACAGGAGCTCACCTTAACCGAAGACCAGTAGAGCTGAGCAAACATGGCTAGAGGGCAGTAGAGAGGTCGTACAAGCCAAAGTCAGCAACAGTCAGGAACACAGTGTCAGAGAGGAAGGCAGGAGCAAGGGCTGAAGGAAGCCAGAGGTCAAAAAGCCGGTCGAGAGCGCGGTAACTAGAGGACAAGATGAAAACACAGCCAGAAACACACCAAAGGTCAAAGGCAGACAGAACTATCCAAAACAGAAACGGGAGACGGATGTACAGGTCAGTCAAGCAGAGAAAATTAACCTCCCGCCTGCCAAGGTCTGAAAGCAGAAAGCAAACCCCAACCTGGATCATGACAATACCCCAGATATGGATTATGGCGTGGGACACAACTACGGACAGGTATGGGTATATTGTTGGTTCACTATTTTACTTTTATTGCAGGAGATTGAGGGCGTCGCATGGATTAGGAGTAAGAATAAAATGGTAAAACTGTGTTGTGTTTATTTCATTAAAAGACTTTATTCTTGCTGTGTCCTTATTTCACCCCATCATCAACCCCACAACTATTACTCCACTTGCCACCGCTACAGGGCAAGTGGGAATAGCGAGGCTAAGTGCCGGAGTTGGCACATCTTAGAAATGCGCCTTTTCTGGTGCTGTTGAGTGCTGATGTTTTTAGCCGGCAGGGGGGGGGGTTGGGGGGCAATATCCATGGCCCCTTCCTAGGCTATTAATATCAGCCTGCAGCTATCTGTATAGCCTTTGCTGGTTAGTAATTATGGGGGAACCCCACGTCATTTTTTCAGGGAGGTCCACCATTTTAATAGCCAGTAAAGGCTAAGTATACAGCCGTGGGCTGATATTAATAGCCTGGGAAGCTCCATGGGTATTACCCTCTTCCCAGGCTATAAACATTTGCCCCCAGTGGCTGGCTTTCCCTCTGCTAGTTTTGAAAATTGCACTGGAGCCCACACCATTTTTTCCATAAAATAATTTTTTATTAATTAAATACATGTACAGTAATTTGCACACACACTGTACTAACTGTATTTGTTACTGACATCTATATATCATGACTTATATTCTAAATTCTTCAAAGTAGCCACCTTTTGCTTTGATGACTGCTTTGCACACTCTTGGCATTCTCTTGATGAGCTGGGAATGGTTTTCACTTCATAGGTGTGCCCTGTCAGGTGTAATAAGTGGGATTTATTGCCGTATAAATGGGGTTGGGACCATCAGTTGTGTTGTGCAGAAGTCTGGTGGATACACAGCTAATAGTCCTACTGAATAGACTGTTAGAATTTGTGTTATGGCAAGGAAAAAGCAGCTATATATATATATATATATATATATATAGCAGCCACATAGCATATAGCAGAGGCCACGTAACACAGACAGCCACAAATTATATAGCACAGCCATGTAGTAAATAGGAGCCACGTAGTATGTAACACAGCCTTGGAGTATATAACACAGCCCACGTAGTATATAACACAGCCACATAGTATATAACACAGCCCACGTAGTATATAACACTGCACACATAGTATATTGTTGTGATCCGCTTTTTGGGCTCCCCTGGTGGTGGCTGGTGGTACTGGAGGCTTGTGTGTGCTTTTCTCCCTCAGCTCACCTGTTTCCATCAGTTTTGGGAGTTCCCTATTTAGCCTTGCTCTCCAGTCACTTCCTTGCCGGTCATCATTGTAACCTGAGTCATTCAGTTGCATGTTCCTGCTACTAGTCTGCTGATCAGCTAAGTGGACTCTTGTCCTTTTTGTTTTGTATTTTTTGTCCAGTTTACAGTTTTGTCATTCCCTGTTACTGGAAGCTCTTGTGGACTGAAATTGCCACTCCTGTGTCATGAGTTGACACAGGAGTCTTAAAGTAATCTCAGGATGGGTTTTTGAAAGGGTTTTTCAGCTGACCGTGAAGTCCTCTTTTGTATCCTTCCTCTATCTAGTAAGTGGACCTCTCTTTGCTAAATCTACCTTCATACTGTGTATGTCTTTTCCTCTGAACTCACCGTTAATATATGTGGGGGCTACTATCATCTTTGGGGAATTTCACTAGAGGTAAGCCAGGTCTGTTCCTTCCTCTTCCAGGCGTAGTTAGTTCTCCGGCTGGCGCGTGGCATTTAGGCAGCCGTAGGAATGCTCCCTGGCTACTGTTAGTTGTGTGGTAGATTTAGGTCACGGTCAGCTTGAGTTTCCATCACCCGAGAGCTAGTCTGTTATTTTGTGCTTCTGATGTTCCCATGCCATTGGGGAATCATGACAGTATGACCGGCCACTGTTAAAGTAATTGGCAGAAGAAAGGAGAGTAAAAGAAGTCTGTAGATTTTTTTTTTTTTTCTCCCTCTTATGTTTGCTACTTAGTTGGCTCAGTTGTATTTCTGCTCTATTTACAGCCTTGCCTTTCTCTCCTTCTAACCCTTGAATGGCTCTGATCTCTCCGGTTTAAGGATGGACCCTCAGAGTTTGGCTGCAGGTTTTAATAATCTTGCTACGAAGGTTCAGGATTTACAAGATTATGTTATACGTACTCCTATTTCTGAACCTAAGATTCCTACACCAGAGGTATTTTCCGGAGATAGATCTCGGTTTCTGAATTTCAAATGTAATTGTAAATTATTCCTTTCTCTCAGACCTCACTCCTCTGGAGATCCTGTTCAGCAGGTTAAGATTGTGATTTCTTTGCTGCGAGGTGACCCTCAAAATTGGGCATTTTCATTGACACCAGGGGATCCTGCGTTGCTCAATGTGGATGCGTTTTTTCTGGCTTTAGGGTTGCTGTATGAGGAACCTAATTTGGAGATTCAAGCTGAAAAAGCTTTAATAGCCCTGTCTCAAGGGCAAGATGAAGCTGAGATATACTGCCAAAAATTTCGTAAATGGTCTGTGCTTACTCAGTGGAATGAGTGTGCCCTAGCGGCAAATTTCAGAGAGGGCCTTTCTGATGCCGTTAAGGATGTCATGGTGGGGTTTCCTACGCCCACAGGTCTGAATGAGTCCTGTTGTGAATTCGGTTTTTGGGCTCCCCCGGTGGTCTGTTATGGTAGTGTCTCTTATGTGCCTTCCTCCATCTCTGATTACCTGTCGCCACCCTCTTGGGGAGTTTCCTATTTAAGGCTGCTTGGCTGTTAGTCACATGCCGGCCAACAATGTGCTAGTAGCATTCTGTTGCATTCACCTGCCTCAAGTTCCAGTTCAGCTAAGTTGAATTTTGTTTCTTGTTTTGCTATTTTTGTCCAGCTATCTGCAATGTGACTCTTCTGTGCTGGAAGCTCTTGTGGACAGAAAATTACTACTCCAGTGGCATGAGTTGTCACTGGAGTTTAAAGTAATTTCTGGATGGTGTTTTTGAATAGTGATTTTTAGGTCGACCGTGAAGTAACTCTTTCCTGTCCTTCTGCTATCTAGTAAGCGGACCTCACTGTGCTAAATCTGCTGTTCATCCTACGTATGTCATTTCCTCTGAACTCACCGTCAATATCTGTGGGGGCCTACTATCATCTTTTGGGGTTCCTCACTGGAGGTAAGGCAGGCCTGTATATTCCTCTTATAGGGGTAGTTAGATCTCCGGCTGGCGCGTGGTGTCTAGGGCATCGTAGGTACATCCCCCGGCTACTGTAAGTGTTGGGTCAGGTTCAGGTCACGGTCGACCTTAGTTTCCATCACCCGAGAGCTAGTCCGTTTTGTATTTTTTTTTCCCATGGTCATTGGGGTAACCATAACAGTTTGGCCGGCCAGTAAAAAATCTATGTGTTAAAATATGCACTAAAGTAGGAAGGAGAAGAAAAGGTTTTTTTTTTTTTTTTTTTTTTTCTGTGTTTGAAAGTGCACCTTAGTTTGATCATTTGTATTCCTTGCTTAAACTGCAGTCTTCAGCCTTTTTTTTTCTCCTCTCCTCTTAACCTCTGAATGCTTGGGTTACACCCATTTGAAACATGGATCCACAGAGTTTAGTTGCGGGTTTGAATAACCTTGCGACAAAAGTACAGAACCTACAAGATTTTGTTATACGTGCTCCAATGTCTGAACCTAAGATTCCTCTGCCTGAATACTTTACCGGAGACAGATCCCGGTTTTTGAGTTTCAGAGAAAATTGCAAATTGTTTTTGTCTCTGAGATCTCACTCTGCTGGTGATCAGACTCAACAAGTTAAAATTGTTATCTCTCTACTGCGCGGCGACCCACAAAGTTGGGCATTTGCATTATCGCCAGGGGATCCTGCGTTGTTAAATGTAGATGCGTTTTTTCAGGCTTTGGGGTTGCTTTATGAAGAACCTAATTTGGAGATTTTGTTTGGCTGAGAAAGCCTTGATAGCTCTTTCCCAAGGGCAAGATGAAGCTGAGATATACTGCCAGAAATTCCGTAAATGGTCGGTGCTTACTAAATGGAATGAGTGCGCTTTAGCAGCTAATTTCAGAGAAGGTCTCTCTGATGCCGTGAAGGATGTCATGGTGGGGTTCCCTGTGCCTACAGGTCTGAATGATGCCATGAAATTGGCTATCCAGATTGATCGGCGTTTGCGGGAGCGCAAATCTGTGCACCATATGGCGGGGTCTTCTGAGGAAGAATCTGTGCACCATATGGCGGTATCTTCTGAGCAAAAACCTGTGCACCATATGGCGGTGTCTTCTGAGCAAAGACCTGTGCACCATTTGGCGGTGACCTCTGAAAAGGCATTAGAGCATATGCAATGCGATCGTGTTTTGTCTAGAGGCGAACGTCAAAATTACAGGCGCAAAAATGGATTGTGCTTCTACTGTGGAGATCCAGCTCATGTTATATCAGCATGCTCTAAACGTATAAATAAGGTTGATAAAAAGGTTGATAAATCTTTTTCTATGGGTACCTTGCAGTCTAAATTTCTTTTGTCCGTGACATTGATTTGTACTTTATCATCTGTTACCGTGGATGCTTATGTGGATTCTGGCGCCGCTCTGAGTCTCATGGATTGGTCCTTTGCCAAGCATTGTGGGTTTGATTTGGAGCCGTTGGAAGTTTCTATTCCCCTGAAGGGTATTGATTCTACACCTTTGGCTAGCAATAAACCACAATATTGGACACAAGTGACTATGCGTCTTACCCCAGACCATCAGGAGATTATTCGTTTCCTTGTATTATATAACCTACATGATGTCTTAGTGCTTGGATTACCATGGTTACAGATTCATAATCCCGTCTTGGACTGGAAATCTATGTCTGTGTTGAGCTGGGGATGTCGGGGTATTCATGGGGATGCACCTTTGGTTCCTATTTCTTCATCTACTCCCTCTGAGATCCCAGCATTTCTGTCAGATTTTTATGATGTCTTTCAAGAGCCTAAAGTTGATTCTCTCCCTCCCCACAGAGAGTGTGACTGCGCTATTGAATTGATCCCCGGTAGTAAGTTTCCTAAGGGTCGCTTGTTTAATTTGTCTGTACCTGAACATACTGCTATGCGGGAGTATATCAGAGAATCCTTGGAAAAGGGTCATATTCGCCCCTCGTTGTCTCCACTAGGGGCAGGATTTTTCTTTGTAGGTAAAAAGGATGGTTCATTGAGACCTTGTATCGACTATCGACTTTTGAATAAGATTACAGTTAAATACCAGTACCCGTTACCTTTACTGACTGATCTGTTTGCTCGTATAAAGGGGGCTAAGTGGTTCACTAAGATCGATCTACGTGGTGCGTATAATTTGGTGCGGATTAAGCAGGGGGATGAGTGGAAGACCGCATTTAATACGCCTGAAGGCCATTTTGAGTATTTGGTAATGCCTTTCGGTCTCGCAAATGCCCCTTCCGTTTTTCAGTCCTTTATGCACGATATTTTCCGTGAATATCTGGATAAGTTTATGATTGTGTATTTGGATGATATTCTTGTTTTTTCGGAGGACTGGGAATCTCACGTTCAACAGGTCAGGAGAGTTTTTCAGGTTTTGCGAGCTAATTCTCTTTTTGTAAAGGGCTCAAAGTGTAGTTTTGGAGTTCAGAGAATTTCCTTTTTGGGATATATTTTTTCCCCTTCATCTATGGAGATGGACCCTGTCAAGGTCCAGGCTATTTGTGATTGGATGCAACCTACTTCTTTGAAGAGTCTGCAAAAGTTCTTGGGTTTTGCTAATTTCTATCGCCGATTTATAGCGGGTTTTTCTGCCATTGCTAAACCTTTGACTGATTTGACCAAAAAGGGTGCTGATGTTGCTAATTGGTCCTCTGCGGCTGTGGAGGCCTTTCAAGAGCTTAAGCGCCGCTTTTCTTCCGCTCCTGTGTTGCGCCAACCTGATGTGTTACTTCCGTTCCAGGTTGAGGTGGATGCTTCGGAGATCGGAGCAGGTGCAGTTTTGTCGCAGAAAGATCCTGACTGCTCAGTAATGAGACCATGTGCGTTTTTCTCCCGAAAGTTTTCGCCCGCTGAGCGAAATTATGATGTGGGAAATCGGGAACTTCTGGCCATGAAGTGGGCGTTTGAGGAGTGGCGTCATTGGCTTGAGGGTGCTAGACACCAGGTGGTGGTCCTCACTGACCACAAGAATCTAATTTATCTTGAGTCGGCCAGGCGTCTGAATCCTAGACAGGCGCGCTGGTCGTTGTTTTTCTCCCGATTTAACTTTGTGGTGTCATATCTGCCTGGGTCCAAGAATGTGAAGGCGGATGCCCTCTCTAGGAGTTTTGAGCCTGACTCGCCTGGTGATTCCGAACCTACCGGCATCCTGAAGGATGGGGTGATATTGTCAGCTGTCTCCCCAGACCTGCGGCGTTCTTTGCAGGAGTTTCAGGTGGATAGGCCTGATCGCTGTCCGCCTGGTAGACTGTTTGTCCCTGATGATTGGACCAGTAGAGTTATCTCGGAGGTTCATTCTTCCGCGTTGACAGGTCATCCTGGAATTTTTGGCACCAGGGATTTGGTGTCTAGGTCCTTCTGGTGGCCTTCTTTGTCTCGAGATGTGCGCATGTTTGTGCAGTCTTGTGATGTTTGTGCTCGGGCCAAGCCCTGCTGTTCTAGGGCCAGTGGGTTGTTGTTGCCCTTGCCTATTCCTAAGAGGCCTTGGACGCACATCTCTATGGACTTTATTTCTGACCTTCCGGTTTCTCGTAGGATGTCTGTCATCTGGGTGATTTGTGACCGTTTTTCCAAGATGGTTCATTTGGTACCTTTACCCAAATTGCCCTCCTCCTCTGAGTTGGTTCCTCTATTTTTTCAGAATGTGGTGCGTTTGCATGGTATTCCTGAGAATATAGTGTCTGACAGGGGTACTCAGTTTGTGTCTAGATTTTGGCGGACGTTCTGTGCCAGGATGGGTATCGATTTGTCTTTTTCGTCTGCATTCCATCCTCAGACTAATGGCCAGACTGAGCGTACTAATCAGACCTTGGAGACTTACTTGAGGTGTTTTGTGTCCGCTGATCAGGATGATTGGCTTGACTTTTTGCCATTGGCAGAGTTTGCCCTTAACAATCGGGCTAGTTCTGCCACTTTGGTTTCTCCATTTTTTTGTAATTCAGGGTTTCACCCTCGGTTTTCGTCCGGTCAATTGGAGTCTTCGGATTGTCCTGGAGTGGATGCTGTGGTTGATAGGATGCATCAGATTTGGGGACAGGTTGTGGACAATCTGAAGTTGTCCCAGGAGAAGACTCAACAGTTCACTAATCGTCATCGGCGTATTGGTCCTCGTCTTTGTGTTGGGGACCTGGTGTGGCTGTCTTCTCGATTTGTTCCTATGAAGGTCTCGTCTCCTAAGTTTAAGCCTCGGTTTATCGGCCCTTATAGGATTCTGGAGGTTCTTAATCCTGTGTCCTTTCGTTTGGACCTCCCAGCATCTTTTAATATCCATAATGTTTTCCATCGGTCATTATTGCGGAGGTATGAGGTACCGGTTGTTCCTTCTGCTGATCCACCTGCTCCTGTGTTGGTTGAGGGTGAATTGGAGTATGTGGTGGAAAAGATCTTGGACTCCCGTGTTTCCAGACGGAAACTTCAGTATCTGGTTAAGTGGAAAGGTTATGGCCAGGAGGATAATTCTTGGGTGACAGCATCCGATGTTCATGCTCCCGATTTGGTTCGTGCATTTCATAGTGCTCATCCAGGTCGCCCTGGTGGTTCTGGTGAGGGTTCGGTGCCCCCTCCTTAAGGGGGGGGTACTGTTGTGAATTCGGTTTTTGGGCTCCCCCGGTGGTCTGTTATGGTAGTGTCTCTTATGTGCCTTCCTCCATCTCTGATTACCTGTCGCCACCCTCTTGGGGAGTTTCCTATTTAAGGCTGCTTGGCTGTTAGTCACATGCCGGCCAACAATGTGCTAGTAGCATTCTGTTGCATTCACCTGCCTCAAGTTCCAGTTCAGCTAAGTTGAATTTTGTTTCTTGTTTTGCTATTTTTGTCCAGCTATCTGCAATGTGACTCTTCTGTGCTGGAAGCTCTTGTGGACAGAAAATTACTACTCCAGTGGCATGAGTTGTCACTGGAGTTTAAAGTAATTTCTGGATGGTGTTTTTGAATAGTGATTTTTAGGTCGACCGTGAAGTAACTCTTTCCTGTCCTTCTGCTATCTAGTAAGCGGACCTCACTGTGCTAAATCTGCTGTTCATCCTACGTATGTCATTTCCTCTGAACTCACCGTCAATATCTGTGGGGGCCTACTATCATCTTTTGGGGTTCCTCACTGGAGGTAAGGCAGGCCTGTATATTCCTCTTATAGGGGTAGTTAGATCTCCGGCTGGCGCGTGGTGTCTAGGGCATCGTAGGTACATCCCCCGGCTACTGTAAGTGTTGGGTCAGGTTCAGGTCACGGTCGACCTTAGTTTCCATCACCCGAGAGCTAGTCCGTTTTGTATTTTTTTTTCCCATGGTCATTGGGGTAACCATAACAGAGTCCATGACAATGGCGATTCAGATTGATCGGCGTTTGCGGGAGCGCAAACCCGTGCACCATTTGGCGGTATCTTCTGAAGGGATGCCAGAGAAAATGCAATGTGACAGAATTCTGTCAAGAAGCGAGCGGCAGAATTATAGGCGCAAAAATGGCTTGTGCTTCTACTGTGGTGATTCCGCGCATGTTATATCAGCATGCTCTAAACGTACTAGGAAGGTTGACAAGTTTGTTTCTATTGGCACTTTACAGTCTAAATTTCTTCTGTCTGTAACTCTGATTTGTTCATTATCAGTTATTACCGTGGATGCCTATGTGGACTCTGGCGCCGCTCTGAGTCTCATGGATTGGTCCTTCGCCAGGCGCTGTGGGTTTGATTTGGAGCCTCTGGAAGTTCCTATACCTCTAAAGGGTATAGATTCTACACCTCTGGCTTGTAATAGACCACAGTTCTGGACGCAAGTGACTATGCGTATGACTCCAGACCATCAGGAGGTGATTCGCTTCCTCGTGTTGCATAATCTACATGATGTTTTAGTGCTTGGATTACCATGGTTACAATCTCATAACCCAGTACTGGACTGGAAAACTATGTCTGTGTTAAGCTGGGGATGTCGGGGGGCTCATGGGGACATACCTTTGGTTTCTATCTCGTCATCTATTCCCTCTGAGATTCCGGCTTTTTTGTCGGATTTTGGGGATATTTTTGAGGAGCCTAAAATTGGTTCTCTCCCTCCCCACAGAGAGTGTGATTGCGCCATAGATCTGATTCCAGGCAGCAAATTTCCAAAGGGTCGTTTGTTTAACCTATCTGTACCTGAGCATGCTGCCATGCGAGAGTATGTTAAGGAGTCCCTGGAAAAGGGACATATTCGTCCTTCTTCGTCACCTTTAGGAGCTGGGTTTTTCTTTGTCTCTAAAAAGGATGGCTCGCTGAGGCCTTGTATTGATTATCGACTCCTGAATAAAATTACAGTCAAATATCAGTATCCGTTGCCGCTGCTTACTGATTTGTTTGCTCGTATAAGGGGGGCTAAGTGGTTCTCCAAGATTGATCTCCGGGGGGCGTATAATTTGGTGCGAATTAAGCAAGGGGATGAGTGGAAAACCGCATTTAATACGCCTGAGGGCCACTTTGAGTATTTGGTGATGCCTTTCGGCCTTTCTAATGCACCTTCAGTTTTTCAGTCCTTTATGCATGATATTTTCCGTGAATATCTGGATAAATTTATGATTGTGTATTTGGACGATATTTTGATTTTTTCTGAGGACTGGGAGTCTCATGTTCAGCAGGTCAGGAGGGTTTTTCAGGTCTTGCGGGAGAATTCTCTGTGTGTAAAGGGTTCTAAGTGTGTTTTTGGGGTTCAAAAGATTTCTTTTTTGGGGTATATTTTTTCCCCTTCTTCTGTTGAGATGGACCCTGTCAAGGTTCGGGCTATTTGTGACTGGACGCAGCCTACTTCTCTAAAGGGTCTTCAGAAATTCTTGGGCTTTGCTAATTTTTATCGTCGATTTATAACTGGTTTTTCTGGTGTTGCTAAGCCTCTTACGGATTTGACTAAGAAGGGTGCTGATGTTGCCAATTGGTCCTCTGTCGCTGTGGAGGCCTTTCGGGAACTTAAGCGCCGCTTTTCGTCTGCCCCTGTGTTGCGCCAGCCCGATGTCTCTCTCCCCTTTCAGGTTGAGGTCGATGCTTCCGAGATCGGAGCGGGGGCGGTTTTGTCGCAGAAAAGTTCTGATTGCTCAGTGATGAGACCTTGTGCGTTCTTTTCTCGAAAATGTTCTGCCGCCGAAAGAAATTATGATGTCGGTAATCGGGAGCTTTTGGCCATGAAGTGGGCATTTGAGGAGTGGCGTCATTGGCTTGAGGGTGCTAGACATCAGGTGGTGGTTTTGACTGATCACAAGAATCTGATTTACCTTGAGTCTGCCAGGCGCCTGAATCCTAGACAGGCGCGCTGGTCGTTGTTTTTCTCTCGGTTTAATTTTGTGGTCTCATATCTACCAGGTTCTAAGAATGTGAAGGCGGATGCCCTTTCTAGGAGTTTTGAGCCTGATTCCCCTGGTGATTCGGAACCTACAGGTATCCTTAAGGATGGGGTGATATTATCCGCTATTTCCCCAGATCTGCGACGTGCTTTGCAAGAGTTTCAGGCGGATAGACCTGATCGCTGTCCACCTGGTAGACTGTTTGTTCCTGATGATTGGACCAGTAGAGTCATCTCGGAGGTTCATTCTTCTACGCTGGCGGGTCATCCTGGAATTTTTGGTACCAGGGATTTGGTGGCTAGATCCTTCTGGTGGCCATCTCTGTCTCGAGATGTGCGTGTTTTTGTGCAGTCTTGTGATGTGTGTGCTCGGGCCAAGCCTTGTTGTTCTAGGGCTAGTGGGTTGTTGTTGCCCTTGCCTATTCCAAAGAGGCCTTGGACGCACATCTCTATGGACTTTATTTCTGATCTTCCTGTCTCTCAGAGGATGTCTGTTATCTGGGTGGTGTGTGACCGTTTTTCTAAGATGGTTCATTTGGTGCCATTACCGAAGTTGCCTTCCTCGTCTGAGTTGGTTCCTTTGTTTTTTCAAAATGTGGTTCGCTTGCATGGTATTCCTGAAAATATCGTTTCTGATAGGGGTACCCAGTTCGTTTCTAGATTTTGGCGGGCATTCTGTGCCAGGTTGGGCATTGATTTGTCTTTTTCGTCTGCCTTCCATCCTCAGACTAAAGGCCAGACGGAGCGAACTAATCAAACTTTGGAGACGTATTTGAGGTGTTTTGTGTCTGCGGATCAGGATGATTGGGTTGCCTTTTTGCCGTTGACGGAGTTTGCTCTTAATAATCGGGCTAGTTCTGCCACTTTGGTTTCCCCTTTCTTTTGCAATTCGGGGTTTCATCCCCGTTTTTCTTCTGGTCAGGTGGAATCTTCGGATTGTCCTGGAGTAGATGCTGTGGTGGATCGGTTGAATCGGATTTGGGGACAAGTGGTGGACAATTTGAATTTGTCCCAGGAGAGGACTCAGCGGTTTGCTAACCGCCAGCGTCGGGTTGGTCCTCGCCTTCGTGTTGGGGACTTGGTGTGGTTGTCTTCCCGTTTTGTCCCAATGAGGGTTTCTTCTCCTAAATTTAAGCCTAGGTTCATCGGTCCCTATAGGATTTTGGAGATTATTAACCCTGTTTCCTTTCGTTTGGACCTCCCGGCATCTTTCGCTATCCATAATGTGTTCCATCGGTCGTTGTTACGGAGATACGAGGTGCCGGTGGTTCCTTCTGCTGAGCCTCCTGCTCCTGTGCTGGTTGAGGGTGAATTGGAGTACGTTATAGAGAAGATCTTGGACTCCCGTATTTCCAGGCGGAGACTCCAGTATCTGGTTAAGTGGGAGGGCTATGGTCAGGAAGATAATTCTTGGGTAACTGCCTCTGATGTTCATGCCTCGGATTTGGTTCGTGCCTTTCATAGGGCTCATCCAGGTCGCCCTGGCGGTTCTTGTGAGGGTTCGGTGCCCCCTCCTTAAGGGGGGGGTACTGTTGTGATCCGCTTTTTGGGCTCCCCTGGTGGTGGCTGGTGGTACTGGAGGCTTGTGTGTGCTTTTCTCCCTCAGCTCACCTGTTTCCATCAGTTTTGGGAGTTCCCTATTTAGCCTTGCTCTCCAGTCACTTCCTTGCCGGTCATCATTGTAACCTGAGTCATTCAGTTGCATGTTCCTGCTACTAGTCTGCTGATCAGCTAAGTGGACTCTTGTCCTTTTTGTTTTGTATTTTTTGTCCAGTTTACAGTTTTGTCATTCCCTGTTACTGGAAGCTCTTGTGGACTGAAATTGCCACTCCTGTGTCATGAGTTGACACAGGAGTCTTAAAGTAATCTCAGGATGGGTTTTTGAAAGGGTTTTTCAGCTGACCGTGAAGTCCTCTTTTGTATCCTTCCTCTATCTAGTAAGTGGACCTCTCTTTGCTAAATCTACCTTCATACTGTGTATGTCTTTTCCTCTGAACTCACCGTTAATATATGTGGGGGCTACTATCATCTTTGGGGAATTTCACTAGAGGTAAGCCAGGTCTGTTCCTTCCTCTTCCAGGCGTAGTTAGTTCTCCGGCTGGCGCGTGGCATTTAGGCAGCCGTAGGAATGCTCCCTGGCTACTGTTAGTTGTGTGGTAGATTTAGGTCACGGTCAGCTTGAGTTTCCATCACCCGAGAGCTAGTCTGTTATTTTGTGCTTCTGATGTTCCCATGCCATTGGGGAATCATGACAGTATATAACACTGCCCACGTAGTATATAACACAGCCCACGTAGTATATAACACTGCCCACGTAGTATATAACACTGCCCACGTAGTATATAACACAGGCCACGTAGTATATAACATTGTCCACGTAGTATATAACACTGCCTACGTAGTATGTAACACTGCCACGTAGTATATAACACTGCCCACGTAGTATATAACACTGCCCACGTAGTATATAACACTGCCTACGTAGTATATAACACTGCCACATAGTATATAACACAGCCCACGTAGTATATAACACTGCCCACGTAGTATATAACACAGCCCACGTAGTATATAACACTGTCCATGTAGTATATAACACTGCCATATAGTATATAACACAGCCCACGTAATCTATAGCATCCACGCAGTATATAACACAGCCCACGTAGTATATAGCACTGCCCATGTAGTATATAATGCAGCCCACGTAATATATAGCATCCACGCAGTATATAACACAGCCCACGTAGTATTTAACATTGCCCACGTAGTATATAAAATTGCCCACGTAATATATAAAATTGCCCACGTAGTATATAAAATTGCCCATGCAGTATATAACACAGGCCACACAGTATATAACACTGCCCACGTAGTATATAGCAGCCTCGCAGTATAATACACAGCCCAAGTACTATATAGCACTGTGGGCACCATATGCCTGTAAAGAAAAGAATGAAAATAAAAAATAGTTATATACTCACCCTCCGGCGTCCAGCGAAGCTGTCCCTATGCGCGCGATGCGGCCGCCAGCTTCCGTTTCCAGTGATGCATTGCGAAATTACCCAGATGACTTAGCGGTCTCGCGAGACCGCAATGCAAGGCCCGGAGCGTCGCCATAAGCGGGAAAGGAGACGGAAGGCGAGTATATAATGATTTTTTAATTTTTTTTCTTATTTTTAACATTAGACCTTTTTTACTATTGATGCTGCATAGGCTGCATCAAAAGTAAAAAGTTGGTCACACAGGGTTAATAGCAGCGTTAACGGACTGCGTTACACCGCGGCATAACGCAGTGTAACGCAGCCATTAACCCTGTGTGAGCGCTGACTGGAGGGGAGTATGGAGGGGGCACTGACGGAGAGTAGGAAGGGGCGAATTCGCGGCCGGACTGCGCCCGTCGCTGATTGGTTCCGGCCTGCCGGCCGCGACCAATCAGCGACACAGGATTTCCATGACAGACAGACAAACAGACGGAAGTGCCCTTTAGTCAATTATATATATATATATATATATATATAGATACTGCTCAAAAAAATAAAGGGAACACTTAAACAACAGAATATAACTCCAAGTAAATCAAACTTCTGTGAAATCAAACTGTCCACTTAGGAAGCAACACTGATTGACAATCAATTTCACATGCTGTTGTGCAAATAGAATAAAATGGAATAGAAAACAGATGGAAATTATTGGCAATTATCAAGACACCCTCAATAAAGGAGTGGTTCTGCAGGTTGGGACCACAGACCACATCTCAGTACCAATGCTTTCTGGCTGATGTTTTGGTCACTATTGAATGTTGTCTAGTATACACCTCTCCATTACTTTGCCGTGGGCTTGATGTCACCTGACAATACAAAGGTGACATCAACCCCACAAATGCAAACCCCACTTGCCACCGCTACAGGGCAAGTGGGAAGTGCCAGGCAAAGCACCAGAATTAGCGCATCTAATAGATGTGCCTTTTCTGGGCAGCTGTGGGCTGTTATTTTTACGCTTGGGGGTACAAGCCTGAGAATATCGGCCACCAGCTGTATGCTTTAGCAAGGCTGGTTGTCAAAAATGGGGGGGGGACCCCCACGCTGTTTTTTTAAATTAATTTATTCTAATAATTTTAAAAAAAAACAGCTTGGGGACCAAACTATTCTTGATATACAGCCTTGCTGAAGCAGACAGCTGAGAGTTGCAGCCCCCAGCTGTCAGTTTTGCCTGGCTGGTTATAGAAAATACAGGGGAACATACACCAGATTTATTTATTTCTGACGCAGGCAGCGGGTGATGAATACTCCCAGCAAACGGTGCCTGCTCTCGCTGTTATTAGTGACAGCAGGTGTAGGCTGATGGCAGTAATAGTTCCATCAGTCGCCATCTGCTCTCATTGTTATCACTTATAGTTCTCATCATTCTCCCTGCTCGCCAGCAGAGCAGGGAAAATGATGAGAGCTGTCTTCAGCACCCGGCGCCGGGGACCACTTACTGTACCACTGCTTGTCAGGCACCGATACATGTCACATGGATGACATCCCAGTATTTCATCTGCGTGCACATGTGCGGGATGTTTTGAGGCCCGTGCTGCCGGTAAAAACAGACATGTCAGCGTGTTTTGAACATCGACACGGTCCCTGGAAATACACTGACATGTGCACAGACAGATTCACTTGAAGGGGTCTACTTTTATAAGTGTCTCCGGCAAGTATGAAAACGGTCACCCCACATACCAAAGACATAGACGTGTGAAAGAGCCCTTAAGTGTGAGGCGACTGTAAGCACGCCCTGGTAAATTGACTGACAGTCATCTCGGCAGCATATCAGTGCTGCAATGGCTGTCAGTCAATGTGCCAGGGCATATACTGAGTGGTGACTGAAGCTGCCTGGCTTGCCTCTATGACTGAAAGCCAGAGACTGACAAGAGTAATAATATTCATTCCATCCCGGAATAATGTTTGGGGACATGACAGGTTTCCTTTAAAAATTGGGCAGTATTTTGTCTTTGCGCTTTCAAGGGAACCTGATATCTCATACATGCTGTCCAATTCACGGACAGCAGTTATGAGACACCGGCAGTATGATTTCAGTCAGGTATGTTTGTCTCTGGAGTGCTGCCAGAAGCTGAAGTCTTTGTATGCATTATGTTTCTAGCAGGTCATAACAGCCAAAAGGTGCTCTGCTAAGTACTAAAGAAGATTGTCAGGAAGCAACTGAATAATTCTGAGACTGCAGTAGTCAGTAAAAGTGGCATTTTACAATGTATTTAGAGGAACCACTTGTTATACTAGTTGTGTTGAGCTATTTACATTGTTCTTGTTTGAATGATTTATTGCAAACAGCAGAATATTTGTACATTTTTCTAATAAATCTAATTTGCAAATGAGGTTCAATCATTTTGATTGTGACTGTAAAATATAATAAGAAAGCATAAAAAATCATTTAACATGGTGTCAATAAACATAGAAAAAATGAGAGGCAAAGGATGAATCTTCCTTTCATAAATTGAATGCTAAAAGTAATGTAAAAACAAAAATAAAATTAAAAAAAGTACATGCCATTGTGTGTGTATACATGCACAATCGTCAAGGTCCGTGTCCTGAATAAATTAAAGAAAAAGGAACACCTGGAACCTTGGAACAGGGCAAATAATATGGAGCAGTTGTGCTGAACTTGTGACAATAAGGGTATGTGCACACAGTGCCTTTTTCTGGTGGGTCCACTCTGAAAACTGCCTGAAAAAGGGCTCAGAAGAAAAAATGAACATATGGATTTCTAGTGAATGACTTGCTGCTTCTAATAAAGCTTTGCTGATTTCCAATTATGCCAATTTAAAGAACTGAGTGATCAGTTCGCTATGCGATTTCCGCTCTCAAGACACTCTATACTTTTTAATAGGAGGCAATGGAAAGATATCCAGAAAAACAACCAGGTGTGAACGATTTGCCAGCATTTTTTTTCTTAAAACAATCTTTATTGTTGAATGGAATAAAACAAAAAAAACAACAACTTAAAAAAGATACAACAAAAATGCTCCTAAAAATAAACCTGGGTCAAAAATGTGTAAAAAGCGCTGAGGAAATGGACCCAAAAAAACAAGAAAAAAACACTCTAGGGAAAAAAAATGCTGGTATTTCCTGAAACATCCTCCACATGAAAAACTCAGCGGGTTCTCTCTCCTACAAAAGATGCTGTTTGCATATACGGTTAAGGTGAATTTGACAGATGAAGATTTTTGTATCAATTTATACAGCTCTGGCAAAAATTAAGAGACCACCACAAAACCCTGTCATGGGCAGCCCAATCTCCAGACCTGAACCCGATTGAAAACCTCTGGAATGTAATCAAGAGGATGATGGATAGTCACAAGCCATCAAACAAAGAAGAACTGCTTACCTTTTTGCACCACAAGCAGCGCGAAAGACTAGTGGAAAGCATGCCAAGACACATGAAAGCTGTGATCAAAAATCATGGTTATTCCACAAAATATTGATTTCTGAACTCTTCCTGGGTTAAAACATTAGTATTGTTGTTTCTATATTATTATGAACTTGTTTTCTTTGCATTACTTGAGGTCTGAAAGCACTGTTTTTTTTTTTTATTTTGACCATTTCTCCTTTTCAGAAAAAAAAATACAAAATTTATTGCTTGGAAATTAGGAGACATGTTGTCAGAAGTTTATAGAATAAATGAAGAATTTACATTTTACTTTTAGGCTCTTCTGCCTTACTGTCCTGTTAGGCACGCCCCCTTAGCAAAAATCAGAAAAATAAGCACTAAAAAAGTCCCATATTTCAGAAACCGTTTGAATGAAATGGCATTGTCATCTCCACTGTATATGAACATATTTCATAGAACCATTTCCTTGGAAAACATGCTAGTTATCACAAAGAAGTAAAAACTGCATGTATTATTTTCTAGTATATTCAGATTTTAACTTTGTAATGCTCTGTAAAATTATTTTATTTAATGGAATTTATATAAGATGTTTCTGCAATATTCTTCTCAACATTAGAAATCAAACTTCCATTTTATAAATAACATTGTGAAAAGTTGTTGTTTGTATCTACGGAAAAATGAGCAAAATATTTTATGTTCAGAAATAGATGGAAGTTTCCATTATGTTCAGCCTAGGACATACAGTGACATGTGATTGGTCAGTTACGGGTCACATGACCAGTGCCATGCATGCGGCCAGGGTAATTATAATATTCATATTCTGACGGCAGTTGGAAGTTGAGAGTGGCAGTTGGAGACTGGCGGAGAGGAAGGAGATATGTCTGCTGGACCAGGGCAGAGCGATTCTATGGAGGACGAGGAGGTTATTGTGGGAAGCAAGAGAGTGAAGCGACCAAGACACATCTTGGACTCATCGGATGATGAGAACACTTCAATCAAGAGTCAAAAGAGGAAGAGGAGGAGATTATTATCAAGCTCAGTGAAGTCCATCAATCCATCTAGTCATCATGTGAAGGAGGACGTGAACGGCAAGAAGCAAGCCAAAAAAAGAAACCTGGATTCGGAGGAGGAAGAAAAGAAGCCACCAGTCAAGATCCAGAAGAAAGACCCTAATGAAGACCAGGAATGCTCAGGTGGATATACTGTGTGTGTATATGTATATATATGTATATCCATGGCACATGTGCAATTACATGGTCACACACACAAAACCTGTTCTCTAGCTTAACTTTCATTACTTTTGTGGGTGAGCAAAATAATAGAAATATTATATTGTGCTGTATAATGTGAAATACCCCAAAAAATATTATAAAAAATACAAAATTGATAGCAACATCTCATCAAGAACATCACTTTTTTATATTGATAACATGCAATAATTATTACTGGAGGTCATCTTTCCCTTCCCTTCTTGTTTAGCTACTGTCTAAGGGCTTATACAGTTTTGATAAATGTTACATAAAACGTTAATAAATATTATACATATATGTGGTTCTTATTGTCTCTAAGAATGTTGTGTTAATATGTTTTATACAAGCAATAAAAAATAAAAAATGTTTTTCGTATGTGATTCCTAGATAGAGCATGGGTTGCTGAAATCATGACATGAACAGTTTTCTTCTTTCTTTTCATCTAATTCATATCTGGACGTCATTTCTCCTCTCTTCCCTCCCAGAGACAGAACCTTTACGTTCCCCTTAGCATAGCCCTATATTTTTTTTTCTGGACAAGTTGTAATTTTTCATTGCTTTGAACAGGAAAAAATCTAAGTGGAAATAATTTGCATTTGCACCATGTAATTTTTTGGTTTAGCTTTTACAGCGTGCTGTAATAATAACTGACGGTAATTGATTCTACAGGTCAGTAAGATTTTGAGAACCTCAAATTTTTAGTTTTATTTATTTTACAACTTTTAAAAATTAGGACTTTTTTAATTGGCTTGTGTTGCCACTTTCTCAGACCTGTACCTTTTTTTTTTCCGTCGAGTAGCTGTGTGAGAATGGTGGAAGGAGGTTGACTTAGTCTATTAGGTTTATGTATTTTTTTTTTTTTTTTTATCCCCTTAATGACCTTGGACTTATATGTACGTCAAAGGTCGCGTCCCTGCATTTGATGCAGGCCCTAGCGCTAAGCCCCCAGCGATAAGCCCCCATCTTTCCTGGCACATGACAGCTGATCTGATCTGAAACTCCAGAATTATGCTTTTTTTGCTGCAGCACCATTGCAATAAAATGCAATAACAGGTGATCAGAAACATCGGATCTACCCCAAAATGGAAATCCAAAAAAAAAGAGGGAAGATGAAACAGCTATAAATGTAAAAAACAGCTTCGTTACATAAATTCAAACATTTATTTTAATTATGCATAAACATACAAGGGAAAAGTGGCTGGGAGATCCCACACCTCCAGGTTGGAAGGGAAAATAAGATTTCAGTATATATGCAAATATATACAGTCATATGAAAACGTTTGGGCACCCCTATTAATCTTAAGCTTAATGTTTTATAAAAATTATTTTTTTTGCAACAGCTATTTCAGTTTCATATATCTAATAACTGTTGGACACAGTAATGTTTGTGCCTTGAAATGAGGTTTATTGTACTAACAGAAAATGTGCAATCTGCATTCAAGCAAAATTTGACAGGTGCATAAGTATGGGCACCCTTATTATTTTCTTGTTTTAAATACTCCTACTTACTTTTTACTGACTTACTAAAGCTCTTTTTTTGGTTTTGTAACCTCATTGAGCTTTGAACTTCATAGCCAGGTGTATGCAATCATGAGAAAAGCTACTTAAAGTGGCCACTTGCAAGTTGTTCTCCTGTTTGAATCTCCTCTGAAGAGTGGCATCATGGGCTCCTCAAAAAAACTGTCAAATGATCTGAAAACAAAGATTATTCAACATAGTTGTTCAGGGGAAGGATACAAAAAGCTGTCTCAGAGATTTAACCTGTCAATTTCCACCGTGAGGAACATAGTAAGGAAATGGAAGAACACAGGTACAGTTCTTGTTAAGGCCAGAAGTGGCAGGCCAAGAAAAACATCAGAAAGGCAGAGAAGAAGAATGGTGAGATCAGTCAAGGACAATCCTCAGACCATCTCCAGAGAGCTGCAGCATCAACTTGCTGCAGATGGTCCACTGTGCATCAGTCAACTATACAACGCGCTGTGTTTTTTTGCCGCAATGCATAACGCCTTTTTGTATTACCAAACAACTCAATCTTGGTTTCATGAGTCCACAGGACCTTCTTTCAAAAAGAAATTGGCTTCTCCAAATGTGCTTTTGCATACCTCAGCCGACTCTGTTTTTGCGTGCTTGCAGAAACGGCTTCTTTCGCATCACTCTCCCATACAGCTTCTCCTTGTGCAAAGTGCGTTGTATAGTTGACCGATGCACAGTGACATCATCTGCAGCAAGTTGATGCTGCAGATCTCTGGAGGTGGCCTGAGGATTGTCCTTGACTGATCTCACCATTCTTCTTCTCTGCCTTTCTGATGTGTTTCTTGGCCTGCCACTTCTGGCCTTAACAAGAACTGTACCTGTGTTCTTCCATTTCCTTACTATGTTCCTCACAGTGGAAATTGACAGGTTAAATCTCTTAGACAGCTTTTTGTATCCTTCCTCTGAACAACTATGTTGAATAATCTTTGTTTTCAGATCATTTGACAGTTGTTTTGAGGAGCCCATGATGCCACTCTTTGGAGGAGATTCAAACAGGAGAACAACTTGCAAGTGTCCACTTTAAGTAGCTTTTCTCATGATTGTATACACCTAGCTATGAAGTTCAAAGCTCAATGAGGCTACAAAACCAAAAAAAAGTGCATTAGTAAGTCAGTAAAAAGTAGATAGGAGTATTTAAAACAAGAAAATGATAAGGGTGCCCATACTTATGCACCTGTCAAATTTTGTTTGAATGCAGATTGCACATTTTGTGTTAGTACAATAAACCTCATTTCAAGGCAGAAACATTACTGTGTCCAACAGTTATTAGATATATGAAACTGAAATAGTTGTTGCAAAAAAAAACAATGTTTATAAAACATTAAGCTTAAGATTAATAGGGGTGCCCAAACTTTTTCATATGACTGTAATATAATATAATACATGATTAGTAGTTTGTTTAGAAAAAGGAGGTCAGATTACCATGTGGGATATCCATTTCAAACCAAAATTAGGTTCTAAACAAACATGCAACATGTTAGGCATAAAATACTAGCATACATTAGTAACAGAAAGCGGATGTTAACCCTTATAGAAATAGAGGCAAATTGGTTAGAGAAGGAAAAAGCTTTGTAGGTATAGCACCAAAGGAGTATCCTAATTCTGCCTAAAATACAAGGTGCATGTAGTGCATAAATGTATGAATCTCCTGTCTACACCCATATACATCACATTTATTATTTATAGTATACATTTCATAATGGGGTATAGACATATGGGATACACAGGTGTCCATCTGCACCCCTTACAACCTGATTATAGAGTAGGCAGGCTATCAGTGCATAGACATAGTTTCTAAGAGCAAACAAACACACAAGTAACAGTACACATCTGTACAACCTTAGTAGGAGGGGGACGGGTACTTCAACGCTCGTTTCGAATGAGCTTCTTCACGTGAGGGTATTCCCCGCCCCGAAGAAGCTCACGCAAAACGTGTGTCGGGGAACCCACTCAGGGCGCAAAAAATAAACTCTCACTCAGTCCCAAATCCCAAACAATGGAGACCTATGGGTCCGGGAAAATGGTGAATTTTTTATTCTTACAAATTGGGGAATTTCTTTTCACCACTAAAATAAAAAAAAGAACCTATGCATGTTTGGAATCTGCGTGCTCGTACTAAACTGTAGTGAACATGGTAAATTTAAAAAAAAATTGTGGAATTGCCCTTTTTTTGCAATTTCACCATCCTTGGAATTTTTTTCCTCATTCACCAGCATACTATATGGTAAAATCAATGGTTTTATTCAAAAGTACAACTCGTCCTGCAAAAAAAAGCTCTCATACAGTATGGCTATATTGACAGAAAAATAAAAAGCTATGGCTCAGGGAAGAAGAGAAGCATAAAACGAAAACACAAAGACGGAAAATCACAAGGTCGTGAAGGGGTTAAACTATAATTCCCCCCACCTTACAGCTCTAGCCCCTTTCTGACATCTGACGTACTATCCCGTCGAGGTGGGGTGGGCCCGTATGACCACCGACGGGATAGTACGTCATACACGATCGGCCGCGCTCACGGGGGGAGCGCGGCGGATCACGGCCGGGTGTCAGCTGCATATCGCAGCTGACATCCGGCACTATGTGCCAGGAGCGGTCACGGACCGCCCCCGGCACATTAACCCCCGGCACACCGCGATCAAACATGATCGCGGTGTACCGGCGGTATAGGGAAGCATCGCGCAGGGAGGGGGCTCCCTGCGGGCTTCCCTGAGACCCCCGGAGCAACGCGATGTGATCACGTTGCTCCGAGGGTCTCCTACCTCCCTCCTCGCCGCAGGTCCCGGATCCAAGATGGCCACGGCATCCGGGTCTTGCAGGGAGGGAGGTGGCTTACCGAGTGCCTGCTCAGAGCAGGCGCTGGTAAGCCTGCAGCCCTGCACAGCAGATCGTCGATCTGACGGAGTGCTGTGCACACTGTCAGATCAATGATCTGTAATGTCCCCCCCTGGGACAAAGTAAAAAAGTTAAAAAAAAAATCCCCACATGTGTGTAAAAAAAAAAAATAAAAAAAATATCCTAAATAAAGAAAAAATATATATATATTATTCCCATAAATACATTTCTTTAGCTAAATAAAATAAAAAAAACAATAAAAGTACACATATTTAGTATCGCCGCGTCCATAACGACCCAACCTATAAAACTGCTCCACTAGTTAACCCCTTCAGTAAACACCGTAAGAAAAAAAAAAAAAAACGAGGCAAAAAACAACGCTTTATTATCATACCGCCGAACAAAAAGTGGAATAACACGCGATCAAAAAGACTGATATAAATAACCATGGTACCGCTGAAAACGTCATCTTGTCCCGCAAAAAACGAGCCACCATACAGCATTATCAGCAAAAAAATAAAAAAGTTATAGTCCTGAGAATAAAGCGATACCAAAATAATTATATTTTCTATAAAATAGTTTTTATCGTATAAAAGCGCCAAAACATTAAAAAAATTATATAAATGAGATATCGCTGTAATCGTACTGACCCGACGAATAAAACTGCTTTATCAATTTTACCAAACGCGGAACGGTATAAACGCCTCCCCCAAAAGAAATTCATGAATAGCTGGTTTTTGATCACTCTGCCTCACAAAAATCGGAATAAAAAGCGATCAAAAAAGTCACATGTCCGAAAATGTTACCAATAAAAACGTCAACTCGTCCCGCAAAAAACAAGATCTCACATGACTCTGTGGACTCAAATATGGAAAAATTACAGCTCTCAAAATGTGGTAACGCAAAAAATATTTTTTGCAATGAAAAGCGTCTTTCAGTGTGTGATGGCTGCCAATCATAAAAATCCGCTAAAAAACCCGCTATAAAAGTAAATCAAACCCCCCTTCATCACCCCCTTAGTTAGGGAAAAATAAAAAAATTAAAAAATGTATTTATTTCCATTTTCCCATTAGGGTTAGGGTTAGGGTTAGGGTTAGGGCTAGAGGTAGGACTAGAGTTAGGGCTAGGGTTAGGGCAAGGGTTAGGGCTAGGGTTAGGGTTAGGGTTAGGGCTAGGGTTAGGGCTAGGGTTGGGGCTAGGGTTAGGGCTAGGGTTAGGGTTAGGGCTAGGGCTAGGGTTGGGGCTAGGGTTAGGGTTAGGGCTAGGGTTAGGGCTAGGGTTGGGGCTAGGGTTAGGGCTAGGGTTAGGGCTAGTGTTACGGCTAGTGTTAGGGCTAGTGATAGGGCTAGTGATAGGGCTAGGGTTATTGCTAAGGTTAGGGCTAGGGTTGGGGCTAGGTTGGGGCTACAGTTAGGGTTGGGGCTAAAGATAGGGTTAGGGTTTGGATTACATTTACAGTTGGGAATAAGGTTGGGTGTGTCTGGGTTAGAGGAGTGGTTAGGGTTACTGTTGGGATTAGGGTAAGGGGTGTGTTTGGATTAGGGTTTCAGTTATAATTGGGGGGTGTCCACTGTTTAGGCACATCAGGGGCTCTCCAAACGGGACATGGCATCCGATCTGAATTCCAGCCAATTCTGCGTTGAAAAAGGAAAACAGTGCTCCTTCCCTTCAGAGCTCTCCCGTGTGCCCAAACAGGGGTTTACCCCAACATATGGGGTATCAGCGTACTCAGGACAAATTGGACATCATCAGTTGGGGTCCAATTTCTCCTGCTACCCTTGGGAAAATACAAAACTGGGGGCTAGAAAATCATTTTTGTGAAAAAAAAAAGAATTTTTATTTTCACGGCTCTGCGTTATAAACTGTAGTGAAACACTTGGGGGTTCAAAGTTCTCACAACACATCTAGATAAGTTCCTTGGGGGGTCTAGTTTCCAATATGGGGTCACTTGTGGGGGGTTTGTACTGTTTGGGTACATCAGGGGCTCTGCAAACGCAATGTGACGCCTGAAGACCATTCCATCTAAGTCTGCATTCCAAATGGCGCTCCTTCCCTTCCGAGCTCTGTCATGCGCCCAAACAGTGGTTCCCCCCCACATATGGGGTATCAGCGTACTCAGGACAAATTGGACAACAACTTTTGGGGTCCAATTTATCCTGATACCCTTGTGAAAATACAAAACTGGGGGCTAAAAAATCATTTTTGTGAAAAAAAAATTAATTTTTATTTTCACGGCTCTGCGTTATAAACTGTAGTGAAACACTTGGGGGTTCAAAGTTCTCACAACACATCTAGATAAGTTCCTTGGGGGGTCTAGTTTCCAATATGGGGTCACTTGTGGGGGGTTTGTACTGTTTGGGTACATCAGGGGCTCTGCAAATGCAACATGGCATCCCATCTTAATTCCAGTCAATTTTGCATTGAAAAGTAAAATAGCGCTCCTTCCCTTCCAAGCTCTGCTATGCGCCCAAACAGTGGTTTACCCCCACATATGGGGTATCGTCGTACTCAGGACAAATTGCACAACAACTTTTGTGGTCTAATTTCTTCTCTTACCCTTGAGGAAATAAAAAAATGGGGGCGAAAAGATCATTTTTGTGAAAAAATATGATTTTTTATTTTTACGGCTCTGCATTATAAACTTCTGTGAAGCACTTGTTGGGTCAAAGTGCTCAACACACATCTAGATAAGTTCCTTAAGGGGTCTACTTTCCAAAATGGTGTCACTTGTGGGGGGTTTCAATGTTTAGGCACATCAGGGGTTCTCCAAATGCAACATGGCGTCCCATCTCAATTCCAGTAAATTTTGCATTGAAAAGTCAAATGGCGCTCCTTCCCTTCCGAGCTCTGCCCTGCGCCCAAACAATGGTTTACACCCACATATGGGGTATCAGCGTACTCAGGACAAATTGCACAACAATTGTAGGGGTCCAATTTCTTCTCTTACCCTTGGGAAAATAAAAAATTGGGGGCGAAAAGATCATTTTTGTGAAAAAATATGATTTTTTATTTTTACGGCTCTGCATTATAAACTTCTGTGAAGCACTTGTTGGGTCAAAGTGCTCACCACACATCTAGATAAGTTCCTTAGGGGGTCTACTTTCCAAAATGGTGTCACTTGTGGGGGGTTTTAATGTTTAGGCACATCAGGGGCTCTCCAAACGCGACATGGTGTCCCATCTCAATTCCAGTCAATTTTGCATTGAAAAGTCAAATGGCGCTCCTTCCCTTCCGAGCTCTGCCATGCGCCCAAACAGTGGTTTACCCCCACATATGGGGTATCAGCGTACTCAGGACAAAGTGTACAACAACTTTTGGTGTCCATTTTCTCCTGTTACCCTTGGTAAAATAAAACAAATTGGAGCTGAAATAAATTTTGTGTGAAAAAAAGTTAAATGTTCATTTTTATTTAAACATTCCAAAAATTCCTGTGAAACACCTGAAGGGTTAATAAACTTCCTGAAAGTGGTTTTGAGTACCTTGAGAGGTGCAGTTTTTAGAATGGTGTCACACTTGGGTATTTTCTATCATATAGACCCCTCAAAATGACTTCAAATGAGATGTGGTCCCTAAAAAAAAAATGGTGTTGTAAAAATGAGAAATTGCTGGTCAACTTTTAACCCTTATAACTCCGTCACAAAAAAAAATTTGGGTTCCAAAATTGTGCTGATCTAAAGTAGACATGTGGGAAATGTTACTTATTAAGTATTTTGCATGACATATGTCTGTGATTTAAGGGCATAAAAATTCAAAGTTGGAAAATTGCGAAATTTTCAAAATTTTCGCCAAATATTCGTTTTTTTCACAAATAAACGCAAGTTATATCGAAGAAATTTTACCACTATCATGAAGTACAATATGTCACGAGAAAACAATGTCAGAATCGCCAAGATCCGTTGAAGCGTTCCAGAGTTATAACCTCATAAAGAGACAGTAGTCAGAATTACAAAAATTGGCCCGGTCATTAACTTGCAAACCACCCTTGGGGGTGAAGGGGCTAGAAACTGCTTTCACTTGATCACTTGTATTACGCACTGCAATATTTCAGTATAGCAGTCAGGGGCGTCACTAGGAACCATGCCAGTTTTAGACAAAATGCGGCCCCGAGTAAAAGTTTACAATGGGGCCCCAAATGCTCACATATTGCACCATCATACAGAAAAATGTTGTATTTACATGCGCTCAGACCGTTAACCCCTTCACCCCCAAGGGTGGTTTGCACGTTAATGACCGGGCCAATTTTTACAATTCTGACCACTGTCCCTTTATGAGGTTATAACTCTGGAACGCTTCAACGGATCTTGGCGATTCTGACATTGTTTTCTCGTGACATATTGTACTTCATGATAGTGGTAAAATTTCTTTGATATTACCTGCGTTTATTTGCAAAAAAAATGGAAATTTGGCGAAAATTTTGAAAATTTTGCAATTTTCCAACTTTTAATTTTTATGCCCTTAAATCACAGAGATATGTCACGCAAAATACTTAATAAGTAACATTTCCCACATGTCTACTTTACATCAGCACAATTTTGGAACCAACATTTTTTTTTGTTAGGGAGTTATAAGGGTTAAAATTTGACCAGCAATTTCTCATTTTTACAACACCATTTTTTTTTAGGGACCACATCTCATTTGAAGTCATTTTGAGGGGTCTATATGATAGAAAATACCCAAGTGTGACACCATTCTAAAAACTGCACCCCTCAAGGTGCTCAAAACCATATTCAATAAGTTTATTAACCCTTCTGGTGCTTCACAGGAATTTTTGGAATGTTTAAATAAAAATGAACATTTAACTTTTTTTCACACAAAATTTACTTCAGCTCCAATTTGTTTTATTTTACCAAGGGTAACAGGAGAAAATGGACCCCAAAAGTTGTTGTACAATTTGTCCTGAGTACGCCGATAACCCATATGTGGGGGTAAACCACTGTTTGGGCGCATGACAGAGCTCGGAAGGAAAGGAGCGCCATTTGACTTTTCAATGCAAAATTGACTGGAATTGAGATGGGACCCCATGTTGCGTTTGGGGAGCCCCTGATGTGCCTAATCATTGAAACCCCCCACAAGTGACACCATTTTGGAAAGTAGACCCCCTAAGGAACTTATCTAGAGGTGTGGTGAGCACTTTGACCCACCAAGTGCTTCACAGAAGTTTATAATGCAGAACCGTAAAAATAAAAAATCATATTTTTTCACAAAAATTATCTTTTCACCCCCCATTTTATATTTTCCCAAGGGTAAGAGAAGAAATTGGACCCCAAAATTTGTTGTACAATTTGTCCTGAGTACGCTGATACCCCATATGTGGGGGTAAACCACTGTTTGGGCGCATGGGAGAGCTCGGAAGGGAAGTAGCACCGTTTGACTTTTCAATGCAAAATTGACAGGAATTGAGATGGGACGCCATGTTGCGTTTGGAGAGCCACTGATGTGCCTAAACATTGAAACCCCCCACAAGTGACACCATTTTGGAAAGTAGACCCCCTAAGGAACTTATCTAGATGTGTTTTGAGCACTTTGACCCACCAAGGGCTTCACAGAAGTCAATAATGCAGAGCTGTAAAAATAAAACAAAAATTTTTTCCCACAAAAATTATTTTTTTAGCCCCCAGTTTTGTATTTTCCCGAGGGTAGCAGGAGAAATTGGACCCCAAAATTTGTTGTCCAATTTGTCCTGAGTGCGCTGATACCCCATATGTGGGGGGGAACCACCGTTTGGATGCATGGAAGGACTCGGAAGTGAAGGAGCGCCATTTGGAATGCAGACTTAGATGGAATGGTCTGCAGGCGTCACATTGCGTTTGCAGAGCCCCTAATGTACCTAAACAGTAGAAACCCCCCACAAGTGACACCATGTTGGAAAGTAGACCCCCTAAGGAACTTATCTAGATGTGTGGTGAGTGCTTTGACCCACCAAGGGCTTCACAGAAGTTTATAATGCAGAGCCGTAAAAATAAAACAAAAAATTTTTCCCACAAAAATTATTTTTCAGCCCCCAGTTTTGTATTTTCCCGAGGGTAGCAGGAGAAATTGGACCCCAAAATTTGTTGTCCAATTTGTCCTGAGTGCGCTGATACCCCATATGTGGGGGGGAACCACCGTTTGGACGCATGGAAGGGCTCGGAAATAAAGGAGCGCCATTTGGAATGCAGACTTAGATGGAATGGTCTGCAGGCGTCACATTGCGTTTGCAGAGCCCCTAATGTACCTAAACAGTAGAAACCCCCCACAAGTGACACCATGTTGGAAAGTAGACCCCCTAAGGAACTTATCTAGATGTGTGGTGAGTGCTTTGACCCACCAAGGGCTTCACAGAAGTTTATAATGCAGAGCCGTAAAAATAAAACAAAAATTTTTTCCCACAAAAATTATTTTTCAGCCCCCAGTTTTGTATTTTCCCGAGGGTAACAGGAGAAATTGGACCCCAAAAGTTGTTGTCCAATTTGTTCTGAGTGCGCTGATACCCCATATGTGGGGAGAACCACCGTTTGGATGCATGGGAGGGCTCGGAAGGGAAGGAGCGCCATTTGGAATGCAGACTTAGATGGAATGGTCTGCAGGCGTCACATTGCGTTTGCAGAGCCCCTAATGTACCTAAACAGTAGAAGCCCCGCACAAGTGACCCCATTTTGGAAACTAGACCCCCCAAGGAACTTATCTAGATGTGTTGTAAGAACTTTGAACCCCCAAGTGTTTCACTACAGTTTATAACGCAGAGCCGTGAAAATAAAAAATCCTTTTTTTTCCCACAAAAATTATTTTTTAGCCCCAGTTTTGTATTTTCCCAGGGGTAACAGGAGAAATTGGACCCCAAAGGTTGTTGTCCTATTGGTCCTGAGTACGCTGATACCCCATATGTTGGGGTAAACCCCTGTTTGGGCACACGGGAGAGCTCGGAAGGGAAGGAGCACTGTTTTACTTTTTCAACGCAGAATTGGCTGGAATTGAGATCGGACGCCATGTCGCGTTTGGAGAGCCCCTGATGTGCCGAAACAGTGGAAACCCCCCAATTATAACTGAAACCCTAATCCAAACACACCCCTAACCCTAATCCCAACAGTAACCCTAACCACACCTCTAACCCTGACACACCCCTAACCCTAATCCCAACAATATTCCCAACCGTAAATGTAATCTAAACCCTAACCGTAACTTTAGCCCCAACCCTAACCCTAACTTTAGCCCCAACCCTAACTGTAGCCTTAACCCTAGCCCCAACCCTAGCCCTAACCCTAACCCTAATGGGAAAATGGAAATAAATACATTTTTTTTATTTTTCCCTAACTAAGGGGGTGATGAAGGGGGGTTTGATTTACTTTTATAGCGAGTTTTTTAGCGGATTTTTATGATTGGCAGCCGTCACACACTGAAAGACGCTTTTTATTGCAAAAAATATTTTTTGCGTTACCACATTTTGAGAGCTATAAATTTTCCATATTTTGGTCCACAGAGTCATGTGAGGTCTTGTTTTTTGCGGGACAAGTTGACGTTTTTATTGGTAACTTTTTGGGCACGTCACATTTTTTGATTGCTTTTTATTCCGATTTTTGTGAGGCAGAATGACCAAAAACCAGCTATTCATGAATTTCTTTTGGGAGAGGCGTTTATACTGTTCCGCATTTGGTAAAATTGATAAAGCAGTTTTTTTTTCTTCGGGTCAGTACGATTACAGCGATACCTCATTTATATTATTATTTTATGTTTTGGCGCTTTTATACGATAAAAACTATTTTATGGAAAAAATAATTATTTTTGCATCGCTTTATTCTCAGGACTATAACTTTTTTGTTTTTTTGCTGATCATGCTGTATGGCGGCTCGTTATTTGCGGGACAAGATGATGCTTTCAGCGGTACCATGGTTATTTATATCTGTCTTTTTGATCGCGTGTTATTCCACTTTTTGTTCGGCGGTATGATAATAAAGCGTTGTTTTTTGCCTCGTTTTTTTTTTTTTTTTCTTACGGTGTTTACTGAAGGGGTTAACTAGTGGGCGAGTTTTATAGGTCGGGTCGTTACGGACGCGGCAATACTAAATATGTGTACTTTTATTGTTTGTTTTTTTATTTAGATAAAGAAATGTATTTATGGGAATAGTATTTTTATTTTTTTTTTCATTATTTTGGAATATATTTTTTTTTTTTTTTTTTTTTTTTTTACACATTTGGAAATTTTTTTTTTACTTTTTTACTTTGCCCCAGGGGGGGACAATACAGATCGGTGATCTGCCAGTTTGCATAGCACTCTGACAGATCACCGATCTGAGAGAAGTGCAGGCTGCTTCACAGTGCCTGCTCTGAGCAGGCTTCTGTGAAGCCACCTCCCTCCCTGCAGGACCCGGATCCGCGGCCATCTTGGATCCGGGTCTGGAGCAGGCAGGGAGGGAGGTAAGACCCTCGCAGCAACGCGATCACATCGCGTTGCTGCGGGGGGCTCAGGGAAGCCCGCAGGGAGCCCCCTCCCTGCGCGATGCTTCCCTGCACCGCCGGCACATCGCGATCATGTTTGATCGCGGTGTGCCGGGGGTTAATGTGCCGGGAGCGGTCCGTGACCGCTCCTGGCACATAGTGCCGGATGTCAGCTGCGACAGGCAGCTGACACCCGGCCGCGATCGGCCGCGCTCCCCCCGTGAGTGCCGCCGATCGCGCTGGACGTACTATCCCGTCGGTGGTCATACGGGCCCACCCCACCTCGACGGGATAGTACGTCCGATGTCAGGAAGGGGTTAAGCAAGAGTGATCGACAATATTGAAGTCAGTCAACGCTTTTCCCGGCCTCTTTACACCAGCTGAGGAACAATGATGGGCACAGAATGACCACTAATAGATAAATCTGTCCCCATACAGTATCATGTTATCAGCAGCACATCTGCAGTTTTCACTGGGCGATGTGCTGCTGAAAACAATCATTTTTGTTAAATCATAAACAATCCAATCACTAGATTAATAGGCAGCATTTGGCTCATTTAGTATAATGCACCCTATAGTCCTCCATATAGTATCATTCACACCCTTTAGTCCTACATATAGCACAATGCAGATTCCATAGTCCTCCATACAGTATAATGCACTCCATAGTCCTTCACATACTATAATATACTCCCCATAGTCATCAATATTGTATAATGCATCTTAGTCCTCCATATTGTATAATGCATCTTCCATAGTCTTCCATGTAGTACAATGCATTCCCCATAGTATAATACAGTACATTCCCCATAGTCCTCCATACAGTATTATGCACTCCCCATAGTGCTCCATACAGTACAAAGGACACCCCATAGTCCTCCATGCAGTATAATGCACACCATAGTACTCGATACAGTATAATGCAGCCCCCATATAGTACTCATAGTATAATGCACTACATATAGTCCTTAATAGAGTATAATGCAGCCCCCAAATAGTACATACAGTATAATACACAGCCCATAGTCCTTGAAAGAGTGTAATGCAGCTCACATATAGTATACTGCAGCCCACATATAGAAAAATGCAGCCCCCATTTAGTACATATAGTATAATGCACCCCTCATAGTCCTCCATACAATATAATGCAGCCCCCTCATATTACATAGTATAATGCACTAACCATAGTCCTTGATAGTCCTTGAGTATAATTCAGCCCCCACATAGTACAAACAGTATAATACACAGCCTAAAGACCTTGATAGAGTATAACGCAGTCCCCATATAGTATAATAGCCCCATATATTAAATATTACTAGCCGTTTCCAGCCAGCTAACGCTCGGCATGCTCAATGCTATCTAATTAACGCTGCTGGTGATTAAACTAAAGTAAATAATGACAACATTCAATAGCGCTTACGCAGGTGGTAAATTAGCTTAAAATGAAGTTAATAACAATATTTGTGCTAATGTGGTGGGGGGGCGGGATTATCTGTAGTAATATGGTGGGGGGGCAGGATTATGTGTGGTAATGTGGTGGGGGGCGGGATTATCTGTGGTGATGTGGTGGGGGGGCGGGATTATGTGTGGTGATGTGGTGGGGGCGGGATTATGTGGGGTAATGTGGTGGGGGCGGGGTTATGTGTGGCAATGTGGTGGGGGGTGGGATTAGGTGTGGTAATGTTGTGGGGGGTGGGATTATCTGTGGTAATGTGGTGGGGGGGCGGGATTATGTGTGGTATTGTGGTGGGGGGATTATCTGTGGTGATGTGGTGGGGGTGGGATTATATGTGGTAATGTGGTGGGGGGCGGGATTATGTGTGGTAATGTGGTGGGGGAGCGGGATTGTGTGTGGCAATGTGGTGGGGGGTCGGGATTATGTGTGATGATGTGGTGGGGGCGGGATTATGTCTGGTATTGTGGTGGGGGATTATCTGTGGTGATGTGGGGGGCGGGATTATGTGTGGTAATGTGGTGGGGGGTGGGTTTATGTGTGGTAATGTGGTGGGGGTACAGGATTATGTGTTGTAGTGTGGTGGGGGGCAGGATTATGTGTGGTGATGTGGTGGGGGTGCGGGATTATGTGTGGTAATGTGGTGGGGGGTGGGATTATCTGTGGTTATGTGGTGCGGGGTATGATTATGTGTGGTAATGTGGTGAAGGGGATTATCTGTGGTGATGTGGTGAGGGGGTGGGATTATGTGGTAATGTCGTGGGGGGACGGGATTATGTGTGGTAATGTGGTGGGGGCAGGATTATCTGTGGTAATGTGGTGGGGGGCGTGATTATGTGTGGTAATGTGGTGGGAGGCGGGATTGTGTGGTAATGTGGGGGGGGCATGATTATATGTGGTAATGTGGTGAGGGGGCAGTATTATCTGTGGTAATGTGATGGGGGTGGGATTATGTGCGGTAATGTGGTGGGGGCAGGATTATGTGTGGTGATGTGGTGGGGGCGGTATGTGTGGTGATGTGGTGGGGGGCGGGATTATGTGTGGTAATGTGGTGGGGGGGTGGGGTTATCTGTGGTAATGTGGTGGGGGACGGGATTATGTGTGGTGATGTGATGAGGGGGTGGGATTATGTGTGGTAATGTGGTGGGGGGGTGGGATTATGTGTGGTAATGTGGTGGGGGCAGTATTATCTGTGGTAATGTGATGGGTCGGGATTATCTGTGGTAATGTGGTGGGGGGAGCTGTTGTGAATTCCGTTTTCGGACTCCCTCCTGTGGTCATGAATGGTACTTTGGTTAGTTCTGCTCTTGGACTCCCTCTGGTGGCTTCGAGCGGAACTGCTGGTCACTGAGGTTGGCTTTATCAGCTGCCCTCGTTTATTGCTATGCTGGCTTCCCTATTTATCTCCACTCAGATCGTTACTTCATGCCAGCTGTCAATGTCTCAGTATTGGTTCAGATCTCTCTTGGACTTCTCTGAGGACCTGTCTACTCCAGCAGAAGCTAAGTCTTTGCTAGTTCATTTGTTGTTACTGCTTCCTGAATATATTTCTTAGTAATGCTAAATTCTAGTCCAGCTTGCTATCATGATATTCCCTTGCTAGCTGGAAGCTCTGGGGGTGCAGAGTGGCACCTCCACACCATGAGTCGGTGTGGGGAGTCTTTTTGCTTACTCTGCGTGGCTTTTTTTGTAGTTTTTTGTGCTGACCGCATAGTTCCCTTTTCTTTCCTCTGACTATTTAGTTAAGTCTGGCCTCCTTTGCTAAAACCTGTTTCATTCCTGTGTTTGTGACTTTCCTCTTAACTCACAGTCAATATATGTGGGGGGCTGCCTTTACCTTTGGGGAATTTCTCTGAGGCAAGGTAAGTAGTGTTGAACATTCCGATACCGCAAGTATCGGGTATCGGCCGATACTTGCGGGTATCGGAATTCCGATACCGAGATCCGATACTTTTGTGGTATCGGGTATCGGTATCGAAACAACATTAATGTGTAAAATAAAGAATTAAAATAAAAAATAGGGATATACTCACCTCTCCGACGCAGCCTGCACCTTACCGAGGGAACCGGCAGCCTTCTTTGCTTAAAATGCGCGCGTTTACTGCCTTCCGTGATGTCACGGCTTGTGATTGGTCGCGTGCCGCCCATGTGGCCGCGACGCGACCAATCACAGCAAGCCGTGACGTAATTTTCAGGTCCTGAATGCCTAATTCTAGGCATTCAGGATTTGAAAATTACTTTACGGCTTGTGATTGGTCGCGTCGCGGTCACATGGGCGACGCGACCAATCACAAGCCGTGACATCACGGGAGGCAGGAAACGCACGCATTTTAAAATTACGTCACGGCTTGTGATTGGTTGCGTGCCGCCCATGTGACCGCGACGCGACCAATCACAGCAAGCCGTGACGTAATTTCAGGTCCTGAATGCCTAATTCTGGGCATTCAGGATTTGAAAATTACGTTACGGCTTGTGATTGGTCGCGTCGCGGTCACATGGGCGACGCGACCAATCACAAGCCGTGACGTCACGGGAGGCAGGAAACTCGCGCATTTTAAAATTACGTCACGACTTGTGATTGGTTGCGTGCCGCCCATGTGACCGCGACGCGACCAATCACAGCAAGCCGTGACGTAATTTCAGGTCCTGAATGCCTAATTCTGCAGGAGCAGGATTATCTGTGGTGATGTGGTGGGGGCGGGATTATGTGTGGTAATGTGGTGGGGGGAGGGATAATGTGTGGTAATGTGGTGGGGGGCGGGATTATGTGTGGTAATGTGGTGGGGGGCGGGATTATGTGTGGTAATGTGGTGTGGGGGTGGGATTATCTTGTAATGTGGTAGGGGATGGGATTATATGTGGTGATGTGGTGGGGGGCGGGATTATGTTTGGTAATGTGATGGGGAGCTGGATTATCTGTGGCAATGTGGTGGGGGGCAGGATTATGTGTGATAATGTGGTCGGGGCGGGATTGTGTGGTAATGTGGGGGCGGGATTGTGTGTGGTAATGGGGTGGGGGGCGGGATTATGTGTGGTAATGTGATGGGGGGCAGGATTATGTGTGGTAATGTGGTGGGGGCCGAGATTATCTGTGGTAATGTGGTGGAGGGCAGGATTATGTGAGGTGATGTGGCGGGGGGGCGATCTTAAGTGTGGTGATGATGTGGGGGGGCCGGATTATGTGTGGTAACGTGGTGGGGGGCGGGATTATCTGTGGTAATGTGGTGGGGGTGGGATTATATGTGGTAATGTGGTGGGTGGCGTAATTATCTGTGGTAATGTGGTGGGGGGCGGGATTATGTGTGGTAATGTGGTGGGGGGCGGTATTATGTGTGGTAATGTGGTAGGGGGCGAGATTATTTGTGGTCATGTGGTGCAGATTGTGTGTGGTAATATCGTGGGGGCGGGATTGTGTGGTGATTTGGTGGGGGGGCGGGATTGTGTGTGGTCATGTGGTGCAGATTGTGTGTGGTAATATGGTGGGGGCGTTATTGTGTGTGGTAATGTGGTGGGGGGCGGGACTGTGTGTGGTAATGTGGCGGGGGGCGGGATTGTGTGTGGTAATGTGGCGGGGGGCGGGATTGTGTGTGGTAGTGTGGTGGGGGCGGGATTGTGTGTGGTAATGTGGTGGGGGGCGAGATTGTGTGTGGTAATGTGGTGGGGGGCGGGATTGTGTGTGGTAATGGGGTGGGGGGCAGGATTGTGTGTGGTAATGGGGTGGGGGGGCAGGATTGTGTGTGGTAATGGGGTGGGGGGCGGGATTGTGTGTGGTAATGGGGTGGGGGGGCGGGATTGTGTGTGGTAATGGGGTGGGGGGGCGGGATTGTGTGTGGTAATGGGGTGGGGGCGGGATTGTGTGTAGTAATGGGGTGGGGGGCAGGATTGTGTGTGGTAATGGGGTGGGGGGGCAGGATTGTGTGTGGTAATGGGGTGGGGGGCCGGATTTTGTGTGGTGATGTGGTGGGGGGGCGGCATTGTGTGTGGTGGGGACGGGATTGTGTGTGGTGATGAGGTGGGGGGCGGGTTTATATGTGGTGATGTGGTGGGGGCGGAGCTACTGTGCAGGGGCGGGATTAGCGAGTAATCATGATGCCTCATATATATATATATATATATATATATATATATATATATATATATATATATATATATAGATTATGCATTGCTTATATATCACTAACATATTCCACAGCACTTTACAGTTTGCATACATTATCATCGCTGTCCCCAATGGGGCTCACAATCTAAATAAATACATATAGTATAACGCACTCCCAATAGTCCTAAATATATTAAAATGTATTTAATAGAACTCCATATAGTATAATGTATCCCATAGTCCTCCATATTGTATAATGCACCCCTCATAGTCATCCATATACTACAATGCACTACTCATAGTATTATGCACTTCCCGTAGTCCTCGATAGTGTAATGCGGCTCCCATATAATGCATATAGTATAATGCACTTCCCATAGTCCTTGATAGCATAATTCAGCTCCCAAATAGTGCATATAGTATAATACACTTCCTATAGTCCTCAATGACTATGACAAAGTTCTCCTGACGAAGCACAGAGCGTAAAACACGTGTCAAGGTGCAGTTGAACACGGTTTTGCATTGTTTGCTAGCCCTATTTACATAAGAAATATGACTTCAGGTATACATTGATTATTAATTTCCTTTTCATATTTTATGTTAGCTATACCTGTATGAATTTGCTTTCTATGTATTCTGATTATAGGGATCTTGCTATTTAGCTATATACCAAAGAGATCAGGCCCATGGTAAATTTCTCATATACTACCACATATCACTATGTAAACCACTAGTGCTGCTATGAGCCTTCTCTAGATATCTCATATTACTGTCCCTCTATTAGATATACACTAGCCTTAAGATATAATCAGTTTTATACCTATATTTGATCTGTAAATATAGTGGCACTAATGTACAAAGGTTTACAGCTGCTGCAGGTCAAGACCTTATACCTATATTTACCTGTATTGTCACTCTAGGTCTCCTATGCACAAACTGTAATTCTAGGTTTGTGGGGGTTTCAATACAGCCCTGCTGTCTCTAAGTGTCTCTTTGCAGATTTTATGTATGTATTAATTACATTTTTATATTTGCTAATATTTCAATAAAGTATTACACTTAATATTATCTGATTTGCTTCTTCTATCTTTTTATGTAATCTCTTAAACTTTACTATACACAAGTATATACTGTATATTGACATACATATTAGTCCATGACTGTTTAACCTCACAGTCAAACTCGTATCAGCATATATAACACATAATCCACATTGAACAGAATCCGGAAAAAAAGGAGTGATACATTTTACTTGAAAATTAAACAAATATTTTATTCAAAAATTACCAAAACACGTGAAAAAGTATTACCCTTCACGACCTTGCCCTTTTCTGTTTTTGCGTTCTCGTTTTTCACTCCCCTCCTTCCCAGAGCCATAACTTTTTAATTTTTCTGTTAATATAGCCATGTGAGGGCTTGTTTTTTGCGGGACAAGTTGCACTTTTGAACGACATCATTGGTTTTAGCATGTCGTGTACTAGAAAACGGAAAAAACAATTCCAAGTGCAGTGAAATTGCAAACAAAGTGCGTTGCCACACTTGTTTTTTGTTTGGCTTTTTTGCTAGGTTCACTAAATGCTAAAACTGACCGGCCATTGTGATTCTCCAGGTCAGTACGAGTTCATAGACTCCAAACATGTCTAGGTTACGTTTTATCTAAGTGGTAAAAAAAATTCCAAACTTTGCTAAAAAAAAAATGCGCAATTTTCCAATACCCGTAGCGTCTCCATTTTTCATGATCTGGGGTCAGGTGAGGGCTTATTTTTTGCGTGCCGAGGTGGCGTTTTTAATGATACCATTGCGGGACAGATACGTTCTTTTGATCGCCCGTTATTGCATTTTAATGCAATGTTGCCGGCGACCAAAAAAACGTAATTCTGGCGTTTCAATTTTTTTTCTCGCTCTGCTGTTTAGCGATCAGGTTAATCCTTTTTTTTACTGATAGATCGGGCGATTCTGAACACGGAGATACCAAATATGTGTAGGTTTGATTTTTTTTTTTTTATTGTTTTATTTTGGATGGGGCGAAAGGGGGTGATTTAAACTTTTATATATTTTTTATTTTTTTCATATTTTTTTAAACTTTTTTTTTTTTTTTTTACTTTTGCCATGCTTTAATAGCCTCCATGGGAGGCTAGAAGCTGGCACAACTCGATCGGCTCAGCTACATGGGAGCGATCATCAGATCACTCCTATGTAGCTGAATTCCTGCATTGCTATGAGCGCCGACCACAGGGTGGCGCTCATAGCAATCCGGCATCAGCAACCATAGAGGTCTCAAGGACCTGTATGGTTACTATGCAGACGCATCGCTGACCCCCGATCATGTGACGGAGGTCGGTGATGCGCTCATTTCCGGCCCGATGGCCGGAAGCACCGGCTAAATGCCGCTGTCAGCATTTGACAGCGGCATTTAACTAGTTAATAGTGGTGGGTGAATCGCGATTTCACCCGCCGCTATTGCGGGCACATGTCAGCTGTTCAAAACAGCTGACATGTCCCGGCTTTGAGGTGGGCTCAGCACCGGAGCCCACATCAAAGCAGGGGATCTGACCTTCGCAGTAATAGTACGACGGAGGTCGTGAAGGGGTTAAAAAAGGTGTCTCATGACAACAAGAGACGCAGCGGTAACAGTTACTTCAAATATAAAAAGATAATTTCCTGTCGGATATGGTACATTTTTTCTTTGAAATAATTCTTTCATATATTTTTTTTTTACATTTATTTTTAAAAACTTTTTTTTTTTTTACTTTCCACTTCCTTCAATAGTCTCCATGGGAGAATAGAAGGTGCGATCATCCTATCGCCTCTGCTACACACAGGGGATGATCAGATCGCCTGTGTGTAGCAGAAATGCTGGGCGGCGCTCATACCAATCCAGCAATGAAACCACAGGGCTCTGCTGCAGACCCCGGGTTGCCATGTCAACCCATCAGAGACCCGCGATGGGCGGGATTAGTTACATAGTTACATAGTTATTAAGGTTGAAGGAAGACTTTAAAGGGAAGGTGCCATAAAAAAAAAAAAAATTACAGCAATTGTAAAAATGTAAAGAATTAATGTTTAAATTTTCTTAAAAAATATTTTCATTTGTTTATAATTTAGTAAAATATGAAAAATAATTTGAAAAGTTTTGGAATTTCCACTTTTAAACACTAGGGGGAGCAGCTGCTGAAATTTTAGAAAAACCTCGTGTACAACTAGCTCACATTACTGCACTACAGTAATTATGGGCGGAGTCTGCTGACGTGTGTGATGTCTCCTCTCCTCCCCTTCTAAGTGTTTGCTAAGGGATAAGAGGATGATATTCAGGAACCCAGTGAGCAGCCATTTTGTTGGTGACTGCAGAGTAAGGCTGCCGTCACACTAGCAGTATTTGGTCAGTATTTTACCTCAGTATTTGTAGCCAAAACCAGGAGTGGAACAAATAGAGGAAAAGTATAATAGAAACATATGCTCCACTTCTGCAGTTATCACCCACTCCTGGTTTTTGCTTACAAATACTGAGGTAAAATACTGACCAAATACTGAATGTGTGACGGCAGCCTTGTACTGACAAGTAGACAGTCACCGAGGATGGCAGGCAGCAAGGATTCTGGGAGATATGTGGTGGAGGGAGCAGGGTGACAGCAGCACAGAGTATTTCAGGAGAGCAGTGTGCTGGCCGATAGGGGGGCACCATGTTCAGCCAGGGATTGTACATAGAGCGCTGTCTTTTATACACATGGATGGACCGTCTGCTCCACAGAAATCCAGGAAACATTTCTGCTGATTGATGTCCTGTTCTGATCCAGACTTTGCATGCAGACCCCATTCCCCTCCTCAGATCCTGTCTTCTCCATCCTGTCCTGGCGATGTGTGAAAGTGAGACGACAGGCGCAGTCTGGGGTGACGCTGGGAAGGAAATGTAGCCATATAGTAACGATAAAAATGAGACCCCTCTCTTCAGCTGCCTCACTAGCCCTGACTGCACCTAACTGAAGGTCATGCTGCCCCCTCTATTACCCCAGACCCACGTGCAGGTGCTCAGCCAGAACCACCATAGAATGGGCCCGCTTTCTGAAGATAATACTGCCATAGTGTTCTCACATAATGCCACCATATAGATCACACATAATACCGCCATATACATCACACACAATACTATCAAATAGATCACACAATACTGTCATACAGTTCTCACATACCACCATATAGATCACAAATAATACCGCTATATAATTCTCACCTAGTACTTCCACATAGATCACACATAATCCCACAATATAGTTCTCATATACCACCGTCATATAGTTTTTACATCATTCCACAACACTGAGCAAACATAATATTGCCATATACAGTAGATCACATATAATACCGTCACATAGATCACACAATACTTGGCGGCATAATGTGTGATATTATATATATATTATAATATCCCGGCATAATGTGTGGTCTTTATGGGAGTATATGTGATATATATATATATATATATATATATATATATATATATATATATATATATATATATATATGTATCGGCATTATACGTGATCCATATGGTATTGTGCTGCTCTAGGGAGGTGAGAGACGTATGGTGGAAGGAGCAGGGTGACAGGAGCACAGTATTTCAGGACAGCAGTGTACTGGTCTGTGGGTGGGAGGGTGTGCTCACACTCACACGCTCGCAACTGTATACTTATAGCTTTTACTGGCTATTAAAATGGGGGACACCCCCCAAAAAAAGACGTGGGGCCCCCTTATAATTAATAACCATCAAATATTATGCAGACAGCTGCGGGCTGACATTAATAGCCTAGGAAGGGGCCATGGATACTGTCCCCCCCCAGGCTAAAAACATCAGCTCTCAGCCGCCTTTTACATGCGCCTTTTCTGGCGCTTTGCCTGGCAATTTCCACTTACCCTGTAGCGGTAGTAAGTGGGGTTCATATTTGTGGGGTTAATGTCACCTCCATATTGTCCGGTGACATCAAGCCCACGGCTTAGTAATGGAGAGGCGTCTATAAGGCACCCATCCATTACTAATCCTATAGTTGTATTGTAAATAAAGACTCGGCCAGAATAAAGTCCTTTATTAATCTTTTCTAAACCATACCGAACGCATAATCCTCGACTCCCTCATCTCCCACAACAAAAATAATAAACCACATTGAGGAAAGACACGCGGGGGGGGAGAGGAGTGCATAGGAGAGGATTAGATACTGACTGCTGAGCCGTGTATCTAATCCTGTCCTGTGTGATACCGACAGCTGAACCGTGTATCTAATCCTGTCCTGTGATACCGACTGCTGAGCCGTGTATCTAATCATGTCCTGGGTGATACCGACTACTGAGCCATGTATCTAATCCTGTCCTGTGATACCGACTGCTGAGCCGTGTATCTAATCCTGTCCTGTGTGATACTGACTGCTGAGGACACAGTACACGGGACAGGATTAGCTACCCAGGACAGAGGTAGCAGTGGTAGGTGTATATAGAGGCAGGTAGCAGTGGTATATAGAGGCAGATAGTGGTATACAGAGGCAGGCAGGCAGCGGTATACAGAGGCAGGCAGACAGTGGTATACAGAGGCAGGCAGTGGTATACAGAGGCAGGCAGACAGTGGTATACAGAGGCAGGCAGACAGTGGTATACAGAGGCAGGCAGACAGTGGTATACAGAGGCAGGCAGGCAGGTAGCAGTGGTATACAGAGGCAGGCAGACAGTGGTATACAGAGGCAGGCAGTGGTATACAGAGGCAGGCAGTGGTATACAGAGGCAGGCAGGCAGGTAGCCGTGGTATACAGAGGCAGGCAGGCAGTGGTATACAGAGGCAGGCAGTGGTATACAGAGGCAGGCAGTGGTATACAGAGGCAGGCAGGCAGTGGTATACAGAGGCAGGCAGGCAGTGGTATACAGAGGCAGGCAGGCAGGTAGCAGTGGTATACAGAGGCAGGCAGGCAGTGGTATACAGAGGCAGGCAGTGGTATACAGAGGCAGGCAGGCAGTGGTATACAGAGGCAGGCAGGCAGTGGTATACAGAGGCAGGCAGGCAGTGCTAGGTGGTATATAGGGGCTGGTAGCAGTGGTAGATGCATAAGAAAATAAAAACGCTGTACTTACCTTCTTTCCTCTACCAGGAAGTGCCGAGTCATGTTCAGGGCAGAGCAGTGTGACGATCTCCCTGCTCTGCTCTGAACAGGTCGGCAGTGATTGCAGCCTGTAATGTAATACTAAGTACAGGCTGCAATCACAGCTCCTCGCTGCAGATATTTACCCTGGACCCTCGGCAGCAGCTTCTCCCAGCAGCAGCTTCTGCCATCGCACGCACTGACCTGTGTGTGCGATGGCAGAGGGAAATAAACAAAATGGCCGCGATCTCCTCTCACAGCTGTGACGTGCAGCTCAGTGGGCGTGGCCAAGTCACAGCTGAGAGGCAGGAGATGGAGTCGGAGCCCGACCGTTGGCTCCTATGTACATGGCTGCCGTAAGTGAGGTGTGCAAGTGTCGTGCCCAGACACTTACACCCACACTAATGAAAATGGCGGCCTCCAGTGGTGAATGTAAAAGTGAATAAATAAAAAAGTATGAAAGAGGTACATTTACTTTTGTATTAAAAATAATTGATTGTATAATCAATAATTATTAATACAAAAACTAAAATCACGGCACCCTCCCTTTAAGTCCATCTAGTTCAACCCATAGCCTAACCTAACATGCCCTAACATGTTGATCCAGAGGAAGGCAAAAAAAAAACCATGTGGCAAAGAGTAAGCTCCACCTTGGGGAAAAAAATTCCTTCCCGACTCCACATACGGCAATCAGACTAGTTCCCTGGATTAACGCCCTATCAAGGAATCTAGTGTATATACCCTGTAACATTGTACTTTTCCAGAAAGGTATCCAGTCCCCTCATAAATTTAAGTAATGAATCACTCATTACAACATCATACGGCAGAGAGTTCCATAGTCTCACTGCTCTTACAGTAAAGAATCCGCACCTGTTATTATGCTTAAACCTTTTTTCCTCCAGGCGTAGAGGATGCCCCCTTTTCCCTGTCTCAGGTCTACGATTAAAAAGATCATCAGAAAGGTCTTTGTACTGTCCCCTCATATATTTATACATTAAAATAAGATCACCCCTTAGTCTTCGTTTTTCCAAACTAAATAGCCCCAAGTGTAATAACCTGTCTTGGTATTGCAGACCCCCCAGTCCTCTAATAACCTTGGTCGCTCTTCTCTGCACCCGCTCTAGTTCAGCTATGTCTTTCTTATACACCAGAGACCAGAACTGTGCACAGTATTCTAAGTGTGGTCGAACTAGTGACTTGTATAGAGGTAAAATTATGTTCTCCCCATGAGCATCTATGCCTCTTTTAATGCATCCCATTATTTTATTTGCCTTTGTAGCAGCTGCCTGACACTGGCCACTGAATATGAGTTTGTCATCCACCCATAAACCCAGGTCCTTTTCATTGACGGTTTTACCCAGAGTTTTAGAATTAAGCACATAGTTATACATCTTATTACTTCTACCCAAGTGCATGACCTTACATTTATCCCCATTAAAGCTCATTTGCCATTTATCAGCCCAAGCTTCTAGTTTACATAAATCATCCTGTAATATAAAATTGTCCTCTCCTGTATTGATCACCCTGCAGAGTTTAGTGTCATCTGCAAATATTGAAATTCTACTCTGAATGCCACCTACAAGGTCATTAATAAATATGTTAAAAAGAAGAGGGCCCAATACTGACCCCTGTGGTACCCCACTGCTAACCGCGACCCAGTCCGTGTGTGCTCCATTAATAACCACCCTTTGTTTGCTATCCCTGAGCCAGCTCTCAATCCACTTACACATATTTTCCCCTATCCCCATTATTCTCATTTTATGTAACAACCTTTTGTGTGGCACCGTATCAAAAGCTTTTGAAAAGTCCATATACACTACATCCACTGGGCTCCCTTGGTCCAGTCCGGAACTTACCTCTTCATAGAAGCTGATCAAATTAGTCTGACATGAACGGTCCCTAGTAAACCCGTGTTGATACTGGGTCATGAGGTTATTCCTCTTCAGATACTCCAGTATAGCATCCCTTAGAATGCCCTCCAGGATTTTACCCACAGTAGAGGTTAAGCTTACTGGCCTATAATTACCGAGTTCAGTTTTTGTCCCCTTTTTAAATATTGGCACCACATTTGCTATACGCCAGTCCTGTGGTACAGACCCTGTTATTATGGAGTCTTTAAAGATTAAAAATAATGGTCTATCAATGACTGTACTTAATTCCTGCAGTACTCGGGGGTGTATCCCATCCGGGCCCGGAGATTTGTCAATTTTAGTGATTTTTAGATGCCGCCGTACTTCCTGCTGGGTTAAGCAGGTGACACTTAATGGGGAATTTTTGTTATCACTGATCATATTGTCTGCCATGGGATTTTCTATTGTAAATACTGATGAAAAAAAGTCATTTAGCATATTGGCTTTTTCCCTATCCGCCATTTCACACAGACTATTTTTAAGGGGGCCAACACTATCATTTTTTAGTTTCTTACTATTTATGTAGTTAAAGAATATTTTGGGATTATTTTTACTCTCTCTGGCAATGAGTCTCTCTGTCTCAATCTTTGCTGCCTTGATTTGCTTTTTACAGAATTTATTTAATTTTTTGTATTTATTTAATGCCTCCTCACTACCTACTTCCTTTAATTCTCTAAATGCTTTCTTTTTGTCCCTTATTGCGCGCTTCCGGAGTGATCACATTAAATGCTGCTGTCAGAGATTGACAGCGGCATTTAACGGGTTACAAGCAGCGGGTGGATTGCGATTCCAACTGCGGCTGTTAGGGTCACATCTCAGCTCTTCAAAACAGCTGACATGTGCCGTCGAGAGCGGACGCCATGTCTCACTTGGAGAGCCCCTGATGGGCATAAACAGTGGAAACCCCCCACAAGTGACCCTGTGTTAGAAACTAGACCCCTTAGGGAACTTGTGTAGATGAGCACCTTGAACCCCCAGGTGCTTCACAGTTTATAACAGAGCTGTGAAAATACAAAATCACAGTTTACCCACAAAAATGTACTTTTAGCCAAATTTTTTTTTATTTTCACAAGTGTAATAGGAGAAAATGGACCGAAAAATGTGTTGAGCAATATCTCCTGAGTTCGCCGATACCCCTTTACATGGAGAAAAATTACTGTTTGGGCGCACGACAGGGCACGGAAAGGAAAGAGTGACGTTTTTGAACGTAGACGTTGATGGAATAGTCTGCAGGCATAATGTCGTGTTTGGGGAGCCCCTGATGTGCCTAAACAGTGAATTCATAAACACACAAAACCGCTGTCCAAAGCCAGCGTAGGGTAACAAAATATGAATTACAGATTGCCAAAAGGCAAATAATCCCTAACTTTAAGACCTTTTATTGAACTACTAAAGGATAATCGTAAAATCCACTCAGGTCAGTTTAGTATGAATATTATTTTCTATTTTGGGCGCATGGATCAAGGCGCAGCCGCTACCTATAAACCATATCTATTGCCATCCCAATAACTACCCTGAGAAAACTGGCATTGCATAAGTCCCATCTAAGTACAGATAAGGACGGTACGGATTTGAATAGGAGAGAGATGGAGGCTACTCAAACTTTGGAGGATTTGCAATCCCATCACCAGATGTATCTGGACGTGAGTTCATCTGATGATATGTTAGTGTCCCCTTCATACTAAACTGACCTGAGCAGATTTTATGATTATCATTTAGTAGTTCAATAAAAGTGAATTTTTAGGTCTTAAGTTAGGGATTATTTGCCTTTTGGCAATCCGTAATTCATAAACAGTGACTGCCCCCACAAGTGACCCCATTTTGGAAACTAAGCCCCTCAAGGATTTTATCACGGGGTATATTGAGCATTTTTAACCCACAGGTACTACACAGAATTTGATAACATTAGATCGTCATATTGAAAGTTTTCATTTTTTTCACTAAAATGTTGTTTTGCCCCCAAATTTGTAGAGAGCACAGGATAAATGTGAGTGGAGCCTTATTCCAAGTTTTGGGAGGAAGAATGAACAAATAGAAAGCAGTACAAGAATAGTTCTTATTATTTTTGCGAGGTTTATCGTGCGGCATAAGTGATAAGGTGGATTTATTCTTCTGGTCGGTGCGATTACAGCAATACCAGATTTATAATTTTTTTTTAGGTTTTCCTGCTATCACACAGTAAAAATGCTTTTCTAGAAAACGTAGGCTTTTTTGTCGCCATATTCTGAGAGCTGTAACTTTTTTTTGTTTTTGCCGAACAGAGCTGTATGAGGGCTTATTATTTGCAGGACGAGTTGCAGATTTTTTGGTACCATTTTGGGGAATAGTATTTTTTTATCGCTTTTTATTACACATTTTTCAGACACAGAATGAACAAAACTTAGCAATTCAGTTATAGTTTTTTTTTTTTTTTTTGGCGTCGTTCACCATGCAGCAAAAGTGCTAAAATCGGTTTGTTACCGGGTCATTACAATTACATTGATACCAATTTTTTTTTTTTTTTTTAGGCTTTCCTATTTTTAAACACTAAAAACAATATTTAAACAAAATGAATTTGCTTTTGCATAATCATATTCGGGGAGCTGTAACTTTTTTTTATTTTTTTGATGAACGTGCCGTATTAGGGCTTTTTTTTGCAGCACAGTATGATGTTTTCATTTATACCATTCTATTTTACATATGACTTTTTGATCGTGTTTTTATGTTTGTGAGTCAGTATGATGAAAAAAGCGATAATTTTAAGTGTTTTTTCTTACTTTTTTTACGGTGTTAACCAAACGGAATGAATAACAGGACAGATTTATAGAAAGGGTCGTTAGGGACACGGCAATACAAATTATGTGTATGAGTTTTATCACAAACGCTGCGGTTTGAGGGGCAAAACTGATTTTGGTGATTTGTGTGCACTTTTTGTGTGCTTTTTTTTACATATTTTTTTTCTTTTTTTTACACTTTTTCACTGTGGGACATGTGTAATTTTTACTTTGATCTCTGCTCTCATACACTGCTGTACAGCATGAAAGCAGTGTCTCACTAACCCTACCTGGGGGAACCAGCTTATTGCTGGATCTCACAGGCCACTGTACCCTGGGGTTATCACATGACCTCAGGGTACCATGGTGAACATTGGGACCCGTGATTCTCATAGCGGGGGACCGATGGTTACTAAAGGGATCTTGTGACAAATTAAGTACCACTGTCCCGATTCACAGCAGAATTTAAGGAGCTAATTGGCTTTAATCGTCGCAAAATCGTCCAGGGCCGATACAGCAAGGTGTCAGCTGTCACATACAGCTGACACCAGCGGAAATCGCCGCCCCATGGTGGTGCTAGTCCGAAAAGCCGCCACCTGCTGTCTTTGCTCTAACTTGAATATAACTCTCATCATTCTCCTCTGCTCACGCCGATCGCTGGCAGAGCAGGGGAGAATGATGAGAGCTGTGTCCAGCACCCGGCGCCGGGGAACAGCGCTTACTGTAATGCTTCTTCCCTGCCGGCCGTGTGGTACTGATGCGGCACAGGCATGCCACACGTGTGCCGCAAGTATTACACACACGACACAGATATCTCCGGTACCAGTTTTACCGGTGCTGGAAATAAATGGACATGTGAAACCGGCCTTAGTTCCCTTAGTGGAGTTGACCCGTCGCTCATCTGATCGCTTGTACTACATGCAGTGATGCCACAGCATTGCTGTGTATAGTGAGAATCACGGTCTCCTGTGAAGCTCGGCCACAGGATGGGTTTCAGGGGAGCTCCATAATGACGATCATGGAGGTCACAGGATGGGTTTCATTAAGGGAGCTAACAAATACAGTAAAAAAAAAAGTTTAAAAAAAATATAATTTAAAATATTAATGTTCAAATCCCCTTCATTTCCCACATAAAAAATAAAGATAATAGAAAAACTACACATGTGATATTGCAGTGTTCAGAAGAGTCCGATCTATCAAAAAAACAATTAACATGATCAGTAAATTAAGAATGTCAAAAATGTCACATCTATCCAGTATAGTATCAATAAAAACATCGTCTCGCCCCACAAAAACTAAGCCATCACATGGCTACATCGACCGAAAAATGAAAACGTTACTGGTCTCAAATTATGGCAACAACCCCCAATTTTTTTTTTTATCAAACTTTAGATTTTTTTCACCACTAAAATAGTAACAATAACTGGACATATTTGATATTGCCGTAATCAGACTTATTAATTTCACAGTCGCTGTACAGAGCACAATGCTCCGACCACCCACAGATCTCCTGACCTTCATATATGCCTATGAAGTTTAGGCCATGTCAGGAGTCCAGCAATCGGTCTGAGCATTGTGATCCATACAAGGACCATGGAATATGGCCGCCTGATCTTGGCCTCAGGCTGCTTCACACCTGCATTCTGACATTACATTTACCTTTTCCTTTGTTAGAAATAGACCAATGAAATTAATGTTGGAGATGAATCCGTGGCATAACTAATACAAATGGAAGTAAAGGGACCCCATTTGTGAGGGGCATCTGGTTCCTCTATATTTCCATATTTAGAATGGAAGAAAAAAGGGCATCAGGCAGAACTTTTATTTTGCGTCGTAAAACCGAACATAATAGAATCCAGATGCACCCCATAATAATCTGTGGGGTCCCACTGTTTCCTCTGTATCACTTATGCCGCGGATTCATTTTAGACATTAATTATGGGTGACTGTATCTAAAAACAGCTCAGATGTCTAGAATTTCACAATACAAGTGAGAAAGTCGTCCACACAGGTATTTTGGTGCCCTAGGCAGACGAAGCTGATGAGGCCCCCGCACCACCACCCTGATGAACCCTTAGCGCTCAAGTAAAGGAATGAGTAAGAGACTAAGGTAAAAGGACCCTTAAAGTATCCCCCGCATTTTCATCCAAAAAAATAAAGGCAAAGGTAAAACAAAAGTGATGTACTTTAGGGGTGAGACTCAACAGGCAGTGTGTTTTCAAAGTTATATATAGAATTACTGATTGTTTGCAGACCATATACACAATACAGGGGATAAATCACGATATTCCTCTCTGACGTCCTATATTTTACATGTCAGACACAAGCACGGTCATGGAAGCTAATATAACTTAACTATAATGGGGGCTGTTTGGTTTCAATTAAAGTGTGCATCATTTGGCAGATGACCTAATGGAAACCAAACAGACCCAGATAGATATAGCTATAGCAATATATATGATTGTTTTTAAAGAACTCCTTTCATAATGTTTAATCACCTAAGGCCATGTTCACACGTTCAGTATTTTACATCAGTATTTGAAATCCAAAACCAGGAGTGAGTGATAAATACAGGAGTGGTGACGTGCTTCTATTACTTTGCCTCTGATTGTTCTCTCCTGGTTTTGACTTACAAATACTGAGGTAAAATACTGAGGTAAAATTCTGAGGTAAAATACTGACCAAATACTGAATATGTGCACATGGCCGAAAGGGTATTTCTGGGACTTTCTGAAAAATGTGCTTAATCACTAACAGGCAGGTGGCTTCTACTTACCTGCCTGTTGTGCACAGCGCCATTCTTCCCCATCACCGAGTGGTGACCACTCCTGCCGGCGATTCAGCTGCCTCTGCTGATGTCACGTCAACAAAGCGGTGGATTATTTTCAGCTCCGCTAACAAGTTAGGCAGCGAGAATCTGGCTGTCAATCAGAATGACATCAGAAGTCTCGCCCCACTAACTATCTGTGCCTGTTAGTGCTTAGACACTTTTTTTGTTTTTCAGAAAGTCCCAGATATCTCCTTTAAAGGTTGGCGCTGTTATACTGGATTTCAAATACCAAAGGAGAAAAAGAGGCATATACTAGTGATGGGTAGTTCGGGAGTGAGTAGTTCAAAATGAACTAATCTTCAGAGTGAACTAGTTCATCTAGTTCACCATCCTGACAGAGATTAGTTCATTATGAACTAAACAGGAAGTGGGAGGAGACAGAGAGTGATCCCTCGTACAGCTCCTCACACTGAAGATCCCTGGTCTCACACTTGCTCTTTATAGCTCCTGATGCTGGAAAAGAAGGTAGTAAAACACTATACCACACATCAAATACAAATATAATAGTAATAATAAAAACTGAAATTGTACAGTAGACAGACACAGCTCATGTGTGTATGAGAGAGTGATTCTGTGGTGGGGTTCATGCCCCTCACCAGTCTTTGTGATAAGATCAGCCTCCTGTAGAGGATCAGCCTCCTGTAGAGGATCAGCCTCCTGTAGAAGATCAGTCTTGCTAAAATCTTTACCACTGGCTCCTGTTCTGTTCTCAGGATGCTGAACGGCTTCTCAGCTCCCTCATACGCAATCATTAGGAGTCAGTACTCTACACTAACACAGGGGGAACTGCTGCTGGGCTCAGTGAGAGGCATCACGTTGAACTAGGCTGTCCTGAGTCATTCTCAACAGAACATCTAGTTCAGCAGTTCATATAGTTCATTTAGTTCACAGGTCACATGATGCATTTCCAGTGCTCTGGGACACACAGCAGCTGAGCAGCACTGGGAGGCTTGAATATTTCACAAAGAAAGAAAGAAAAGAAATTACTAAGGCTACGTTCACATTTGTGTTGCGTCGGCCGCAGGTTCGGCGACGCATGCGTCATGCGCCCCTATGTTTAACATGGGGGCACATGGACATGCGTTGTTTTGCGTTTTGTGACGCTTGCATCTTTTTTGGTGCACGCGTCAGGGCGCAGAGGACGCAACAAGTTGCATTTTTTTTGCGTTGAAAAAATGAACGCAAGCGTCACAAAACGCAGCGTTGTGCATGCGTTGTTCGTGCGTTGCGTCGCCGACGCAGCACCGAACAACGCAAATGTGAACGTAGCCTAACTTGAATAAATAACTTGAATTTTTTTTTCTCCAGACTGGGTAGTACCCCTTTAACAAGAGTTTGTTATGTAATGATCAGATGTATTAACTATTTCTGATAATTTTAACAAAACTATAACTCATCCTAGGAGCCACAGCTTCTGTGTAACGAACTAGAACTGATCCATCTCTTCTCAGCAGAATCCAGAGAAATACTGAACTAAATGAACTAAATGAACTAATCTTTTGAACTAATCTTTTCAGTGAACTAGTTCATGGTGAACTAATCACCAAAATGAACTAGATTTCCCATCACTAGCATATACAACTCAGGGATCACTCAAACATACAAAAATAACAAATCTTTATTAACATACTCTACATTGCAAACATAAAAACCAAAACAAGGAAAACATAAACACCCATAGTAGGGATACAAGCCCTGTCTCCCACCTATCGATAAATGAATAAATATCCCCAAGATTATATATCCTCCACTGGAATTAGATATAGGTAAACTATTATAACCAGCACCATGAACACACAAACAATGGCAATGCAAGTATCAACATGAGGAATACATGTATTCTCTGGCAACTATATCACATTCGATCGAGATACATGTGGTGAGATCGGGCCTCCTGATGAGCCAGAGGGGTGAAACACGTGGAGGCAGTGTGCATGGATGGAGGACAGCATTTGGCTTTAGGAGGAGTACCATGCTTGTTCTAACTGTACCATTTCATCTAACTGCAGCACCTTAAAAGCATGGCATAAAGGATTATCTATTGTATAGTGGTGTGTATTGAGCACATAAACAAAGTAGGTGCTGTAAAATACTAGGTACAGGGATTTATGAAAGGATATAATTTAATTACCCATATATAATTAATCATAGATGGACATCATGCCAAATATATATTTCTTGCCGTCCGATGCTATTATACATGTTCTCCATTGTTTTTAAACATGGTGTGGGGAGTAGGTTTTCCCTATATATAGGTGTGACCTTTGTTTAGATATTTGGGGTCCTTTAGTTTGGTATCTGGGCAGAGGGACCCAATTGGATCTGCAGGGCATATTCAGGGACCCTAGGGCTAGCCATCTTTGAGCAAGGGCGCCACAACGCTCCCCCTAGGGTGCCAACCCCCGCAGTCAGGAAGGCATCAGCATAGGCACCATTCTAGAGAATAATATCCCAATTTATCCCCTGTACCAGTTTTTGTTCATGGTGTTTGTGAGCTTGTGTGGTATGGCCACAGGTTGGTGGCATTTTAATATTAATGAATAAAATCTGTTTTATGGGGTTTAATATGATTTTCAACTATATACCCTCCAATGGGCTTAGATAAATGAACATTATTGTAACCAACACCATAGGTATGTACTCCCAGGGTCTATGATGATACAGTCGGTAGCAAGATAAATGGATGCACATCAAATAATGTGGCCTGGGAACATAAAATGCCGTTGTGCTTACAATATACAATAAAATATTGCACAAGGCCGGACCAGAGAGATAGATGGAAGTAAAAGAAAAGGAAAAGAGCGAATCAAACCCTCACTACAGGGTACAGGCTAGAGTGCAAAATAAGCAGGTCACATGAACCAGCAAAAGATGCATGACCATGGAATAGTACAGTACTACCTGCACCCTGCGACCCCGTCTATTGTTTACCGCACAACCTCTATGGTATAAGAAGTAGACCTGTGCTGGAGGGGTAGACGAAGGAGGAGGACAGGGCAGGAAATTGCCCAACGCGTGTCGCCAGGGCTTCTTCAGGGGCTGTCATACTGTTATACAGGATTTCACCAACCAATGTATCATTTTTAATCAGTATTACGCTGCCAACCTGGCACTGTAGGTTACTGTGCACAATCCTGCTGACCGGTTACCTTTAATGTATCGCAGTCATCATATGATATAGCACTGTGAACTTACAATTTTTGCTTTTCTACCCAGCTAATTCTTCCCATTTCCATTAGGTCTATGACATTACATTATTAATAACTGACGAGCTGAATCCTAAGTTAGGATCATATACATTTGTATACAACTCCCACTATGCCCTTACCAATGGTAAGGAGATGTTGGGAGACATTATTAGTCTTTATCAGACTGCGGACCATACAGGAACCACAGTACTGATGAGACGCGGTCAGCATCAATAGTAAACATTTACATCCAGGATCCTTATGGGTGACCTCTTCTCTTCTTAACCCCTTAACAACCGCCGATACGCCTTTTCATGTTGGCAATTAAGGGTACTTAAACCACAGCGCCGTTAATTAACAGCGCTGTGGAAAAAGTGTATAGGGCCCCCCAGAATTTCTCCGGGGTCTCACAGTTTACAAAATAAAAAAACCCTTTTATCACCCCCTTGGATAGGGAAAAATAATGAAATGAAAAAAAAAAATGTATTTCCATTAGGGTTAGAGTTGGGCTATAGTGACTTGGGCTAAAGTTGGGGTTAGGGCTAGGTTTAGAGTTGGGATTAAGGTTAGGTTTGTGGTTAGGTGTCTTGGAGTTAGGGTTGTGATTAGGGTTAGTGGTGTGTTGTAGGTAGGGTTAGGGGTGTGCTGTGGTTAGGATTAGGGGTGTGTTGTGGTTTGGGTTGTGGTTAGGGTTGGGATTAGTGGTGTGTTGTGGTTAGGATTAGGGGTACGTTGTGGTTCGGGTTGTGGTTAGGGATGGGATTAGGGGTGCGTTGGGTTAGGGTTGGAGTTAGAATTGTGGGGTTTCCACTGTTTAGGTGCATCAGGGGGTCTCCAGACACGACATGGCGCCATAATTGATTCCATCCAATTTTGCATTCAAAAAGTCAAATGGTGCTCCCTCCCTTCTGAGCCCTGCCATGCACTCAAACACTCGCTTTCCCCCACATATGGGGTATCGGCGTACTAAGAAGAAATTGCTCAACAAATTTTTTGGTCCATTTTCTCCGGGTACCCTTGTGAAAATAAAACAAAATAAGTTCCAAAGTAAATTTTTTTGTGAAAAAAGTAAAATGTTCATTTTTTTCCTTCCATATTGCTTTAGTTCTCATGAAGCACCTGAAGAGTTAATAAACTTCTTGAATGTGGATTTGCACACCTTTAGGTTTTTGGAATGGTGTCACTTTAGGGTATTTTCTGTTATATTGACCCCCGAAAGTCACTTCAAATGTGAGGTGGTCTCTAAAAAAAAATGGTTTTGTAAATTTTGTTGGAAAAATTAGAAAACTGTAACAACTCTGCTGGCATCACGGCATGGCCTCACATCTCTCACACTATCTTACCCACTGCTCCAGGCCATGATGTGGTTTCTGTTTTATGCCAGCTCCATGTTCTATGTCTCTGCTCTCTGCATGCTTTTTGGTTCTGTGTATAGAGGGGCGGCGCCTGAACTCTCTGGTTCTTATAGGAATCAGGTGCATCTGTCCAATCTGTTCCTGACCAATTGCCAGGAGGCCTCCAGTATATAGTGCAGCTCCACCCAGTGTTCTGGGCCTGTGCAATGTGTTAGCTCAGTTAGTGTCTTGCTTCTGAGTTTGCCTGGCCTTTCTCTGAGTTACTCCCTCTCTGGAGGATTCTCTGTGTTATTTCCTTGGTCTTGTTGTCCGCCCACCAGGAGGCAGTATATCCTGGTCCCAGTGTCTTTGTCCTTGTGTCTTGTTCCATTGCCTTGTCTGTACTTAGTCTTATCTCTGTCTCCTAGTCTTTGGCTTCCTTCCCTGTTGTCTTTCCTTGTATTCTCAGTCTGCTTTCACTCCGCATTCTTGCAGCTCTGCACCTTTGTGACTTTACCTCTGCTCCTCACTTCAGCGTTTCTGCTCCTTTCTACTCAGCTTATCTTCTGCTGTTGCAGTTATCCCTTGCTGCAGCTTCTCTCCACATTCTTTGTGGCTCTGCTCAGCTTTGCTGCAGAGACCCCTCCCGCAGCACCTCTCCGCCCCTTGCGGTTCTAGCTGGCTCCGCCCCTTGCGGTTCTAGCTGGCTCCGCCCCTTGCGGTTCTAGCTGGCTCCGCCCCTTGCGGTTCTAGCTGGCTCCGCCCCTTGCGGTTCTAGCTGGCTCCGCCCCTTGCGGTTCTACCTCTCCAGCCCTTGGCTCCGCCTCCAGCCCTTGGCTCCGCCTCCTGCATTTCTGTTCTTGGCTCTAGCTCCTGTGCTTTCGCTCTGCATCCGCTCTTGCGGTCTTTATCTACTTATTCCTAGGTCCTCGTGTCTGAACAGGTTCTTACCCGTTTTCTTACCCGTTCTACATACCTGCCTGCAGACCGGTCCCTACCAGTTCTTCCAGTGTACCAGTCTTGTCCACCAGTCCTGCCAGAGAGCCAGCCGTGCCCGCCTGCCTGACAGTGTTCCCGTTGTACCCGTCTGCCTGCCTATGTGCCAGCCGTGCCCGCTTGCTTGTCTATGTTCCGTTCCCCGGTGGGATCAGCAGCCACAACCAGACTCCACCCTGGAGTGGTACCTGGTAGCTTCCTATTGCACAAGTCTGACCTCACCATCAGAGGCTCCAGCGAACACCTAGGAAGCTACTTGGTTACGCCCCTTCCAGGGAGGTTTGGTCTGTGGTCCAGTGGGGCCACTCCCCCGCACGCCCGCGCCAACCAGTCTGGGCGCGAGCATGACAAAATCGTTGGTCAACTTTTAACCTTTATAACGTCCTAACAAAAAAAAATTTGTTCCAAAATTGTGCTGATGTAGAGTAGACATATGGGAAATGTTACTACTTAAGTATTTTGTGTGACATTTTAGCCATATTTCTGTTTTTTTTTCATAAATAAGCGCAAGTCATATTGAAGACATTTTACCACTAACATGAAGTACAATATGTCACGAAAACACAGTCTCAGATTCAGCAGGATCCGTTGAAGCGTTTCAGAGTTATAACCACATAAAGTAACATTGATCAGAATTGTAAAAATTGGCTTGGTCATTAAGCTGCAAATTGGCTCTGTCACTAAGGGGCTAAGTCTTATCTTTCTTTTCCTCTCCATCATATCAAGAAGCTATGATGACTTTTCAGCTCTTCTCTCCAGATTCTCCTCCGTTCTTCTGCAGCACATCCCGACACCTGTGTAACAAAACAGTGTAATTAAAATGCCCTTTACATAAAAACTATATGTCCATACTAGGCCCTAAATAAGCCTCCTATAGTATATGAGCTCCACATTGTCTGCCTTAAAGGGAACCTTTCAGTAGGATTGTGCACAGTAACTTACAGACAGTGTCAGGTCGGCGCCGTTACACTGATTACAATGATTCTTTGGTTGATGAAATCCGTCTTGTGGTTGCTGTTTAATCTTTATTTTCAGTTTTCAGTTAATGAGATTCTCGTCATCCGGTGTTTGCTTGGAGGGGGGTCTTCACGTGGTGCTCTGCTTAGCTATTCATCTGTATGGCTTATGACAGGTCAATGATCCCTCAGTGATCTGCCGCCTAGTTTACTTACTGAATATAATGTGTATTGAAAAAAAAAATTTCACCGCTGCCTGCGCTGCAGAATAATCACATCTATAATATGCACAAAATTATTTTATTTAGTGTAGTGATATACATTTATTCTAAAAAAATGGTGATCCAATAGATGCTACCAAGATGGCCTGCGCAGTAGCATCTATCAGCGATCCGATAGATGCTACTGCACAGGCACGGTCGGTGCTATATAAAGAGAAAGATTTTTTTTCCCTGAATAAATGTATATCACTAAATAAAATAATTTAATGCACATTATAGATGTGACCATGCTGCAGCGCAGGCACCACCGCCGCATGCCTGCTGAATATGACTTTTTTAATGCATATTATATTCAGTATGTAAAATAGGGGGCAGGTCACTGAGGGATTAGTGACCTGTCATAAGCCATACAGATGAATATGTAAGCAGAGCGTAAAGCAAAATATAATATATAAATATGTTTTATTTTTATAATTGGCGACAACATGGGAAAAACAACAGTGAGGGCACCACACAAGTAAAATACATGAATTAGAAAATTTTGTTAAAAAAGAGAATAATTTGGACCAAGATGGGGTATAGAAAAGTGATAAAGCACGTAGGGACCATAGCCTATTGTCATTTATCGGACAAAGTGTGCATAATCATATATTGCCATGTGGAAACAGTAAAAGATGTAAGTCCAAGAGGAAAGTATAAGGTTAAGAATGGCACAGGAACAGGGTATTGCACATTAATGTGGATGGTAATTAGATGATGCACATAAATAAATCAGCACAATGATAGAGACATAACGGTATAAATAAATACCGTACCTCATCAATGAGACAAAAGGTCTTATGTTGGAAGCAGGAGGTTACATTAGCCGGAAGGTCCATAACCCAAGGGTGGCGCACACCCCGACGCGCGTTTCGGATATAATCCTCCTGATAACATTTTTTCTAAATCATGTATTTTACTTATGTGGTGCACTCGCTGCTGTTTGTCCCATATTGTTGCCAATTATATAAATTATAAATAAAGCATTTTTTTCCATCTTCTGCTTTATGCTCTATTATTAATCAAGACCTTATGTGGCGACACAGCATTTAATCTGAATTATCGAGATGTATTATTTCAGTAGGCCCAGGGGCATGAGGTAGAGTTAAGCTACTTGCCAAATCCAGGATCCAGTGGTAGTCAGGAATCAAACACTCAGTCACCAGCAGCCCGAATTCAGGAATTGTTGATTGCATTGGGACCCAGAGTGAGGAAAGAATTTATGTTATTGAATCAGTTTTGGGAGTTCCAGTACCCATACCACCAACGCCGAATGGTACCTCCAAGATGGCCCACCACGAAGGAAATCATCTTTGCTACAGAGACGTGCCAGTGATTAATTAGTCCAACACAGAGGTTGATAAACATCTGCAAAGCTTTGAGACCCTTTGAGATGATGTACCAGGTGCCCACATCTGATTGGGCCAAATACTTGTGAACTAGTTTGACTGGCCGGGCACAGGATGCTATTCGGTCCCTTGGGCCTCAGGACTGTCTGGACTATTAAGGACACCCTGCTGTCCCTTTTTACTATCACCCCCAAAAGATATTGCACCAAGTTCCGGACATCGTCTCCCCAGGGGGTCGCCCATGTAGAATTTGGCAGTCAACTACGACGACACTGCAACCGCTGGCTCGATAGTAGAGCTGCCCACTCCACTGATTGTGCTCAAGCAACTTATGGAGAAAATGGCCCCAAAAATACAAGAGTGGGTAACCGACCAGAAGCTCGAAACCCCAGAACAAGCAGTCCGATTGGCCAAAGAATTTATAGCCAATCAACGCTATTGGAGACCCGGTATGCCCATCAATCCCAGAAGACCCCTCAACCAAAGACTCAAGCAGCCACCAGCCATTCCAGCAGGACTATCCCCCTACCCAGCAGAAACCTCACCAGGACAAAGGTTTACAGACAGGACCCATGATTTGGCCATGATGGTCGGGGGCCTCATACCTACTGCTCGTCTGCCGGCCCATCCTGTCAACGTCTGCCAAAACAAGCCATCAGGGTCTGAGGGACACTACTCCTGGGATAAACCAGCAAAGGATGAAGTGATATACCCTGTTCACACTATATGGCAGATTGACCACCCTACACCAGCCAACCCCTACAGCCGCCTCCAGCCGGTCAAGGTCAGTGATAGCAAGGCTTAGGGATATCGAAACACTGGGTCTTCCATCACCCTAGCTAGCCCAGATATTGTCCCACCATAACACTATTTACCTATACAGAGTCAAAAACGTGATAAAGGATCAATAATCTTGAAGGAGAGAAAAATCTGTTTTATAAGCTAAAGAAGGCCTGGGTCAGTTTAATAACGTTTTAAAAGTGTTTTTAACCTGCAGGTTATTATAACCCCTTTCTGACATTAGATGTAATAATCCGTCCATGTGTCCTGGGCCTATTTGACCAGGGACGGATTATTACGTCTGTGCAATCACCTGCTCACACAGGCGCTGTGCGGGCGATCGCCACCGGTTGTCAGCTGACACCCGGCACTAAGTGCCAGGAGTGGTCACAGACAGCTCCTGGCACTTTAATCCCCGAAATGCTGCGAATGGGAGCAGGCAGAGGGATGACAGCCCCTCTGCCTTTTGAATCGGAGACCCCACGGCGTGAATAATAATAATAATTAAAAAATCAAAAGGATATTGTATCTCTAAATAAGTATTTGAATGAAAAAATATAAACAATAAAATTACACATATTTGGTATCACCGCATCCGCAACAACCCGACCTATAAAACTGTAGCACTAGTTAACCCCTTTAGTGAACACCATAAAAAAACAAAGAATGCTTTATCATCAAACTGCAAAACAAAACTTGGAATAAAACGCGATCAAAAAGATGGAAATAAATAAACATGGTACCGCTGAAAAAGTCATCTTGTCTCGCAAAAACAAAAGCAAGATGCCATACAGCTCCATAGCAGAAAAATAAAAAAGTTTTAGCTCTCAGAACAAATAGATGCAAAAATAATCATTTTTTCTTTAAAATTGTTTTTATTGTATAAAAGCGCCAAAGCAAAAAAAAACAATTGTACCACACACAGAACGGCATAACCCCCCCCCCAATAAAAGAAACTCCTGAATTTCTGGTTTTTATTCATTCTGCTTCCTAAAAATCAGAATGGAAAGTGATAAAAAAATGTCATGTGCCGGAAAATGGTACCAATAAAAAAGTCAACTCATCCTGCAAAAAACAAGACCTCACCACACTCTGCGGGCCAAAATATGCAAAAATTATAGCTCTCAAAATGTGGTGATGCAAAAACTATTTTTTGCAATAAAAAGTGTCTTAGGCCGGTTTCACACATCAGTGGCTCCGGTACGTGAGGTGACAGTTTCCTCACGTACCGGAGACACTGACACACGTAGACCCATAAAAATCAATGCATCTGTTCAGATGTCATTGATTTTTTGCGGACCGTGTCTCCGTGTGCCAAACACGGAGACATGTCAGTGTTCGTGGGAGCGCACGGATTACACGGACCCAATAGAGTCAATGGGTCCGTGTAAAACACGGACCTCACACGGACGTTCTCCATCTGGGGTCCGTGTGCGTGCAGGAGACAGCGCTACGGTAAGCGCTGTCCCCCCCCCACATGGTGCTGAAGCCGCGATTCATATGTTCCCTGCAGCAGCGTTTGCTGCAGAGAAAATATGAATAATAGTGTTTAAAATAAAGATCTATGTGTCCGCCACCCTCCCACCCCCTGTGCGCCCCCCCGCTGTTCTGAAAATACTCACCCGCTCCCACGTTGGCTGTCACTCCTTCCTCTCTGCCCCGCACCTTCTACTGTATGCGGTCACGTGGGGCTTCTCATTTACAATCATGAATAGTCGGCTCCGCCCCTATGGGAGGTGGAGCCACATATTCATGACTGTAAATGATCGGCCCCACGTGACCGCATACAGGAGAAGATGGGGCCAGACCAGGAAGCCGCGACAGCCAACGTGGGAGCGGGTGAGTATTTTCAGAACAGCGGGGGGGGGGGGCGCACAGGGGGTGGGAGGACGGCGGACACATAGATCTTTATTTTAAACACTATTATTCATATTTTCTCTGCAGCAAACGCTGCTGCAGGGAACATATGAATCGCGGCTTCAGCACGATGCAGGGTACCACACGCGTGGGTACCACATGCTCCGTGTGGTACCCACTCACCATATGGGCGGCACACGTGTGCCGCACGTATGGCCTAAGTGAGTTCCCAGGCACACGGACACGGATAACTCCGGTACCGGAAATATCTGGACGTGTGGGACAGCCCATATAGTGTGTGACAGCTGCCAAACATAAAAATCCATACATAGTAAATATAGAAAAACTGACTGAACAGCCATCTAGTCTGAACTGGTGCATAACCAAAAAGTCTTACATAGCAAATAGATAATGGCTGCACTCAATTTTATTGTGCTAAGGCAAGGAAATGTGCAATACATGAAATGTGAACAACATAATGGCTTGTGAAATTTATGAAAAAACACATGAGATTCTTAGCACAAGATTTGGCCAAAAGTTGTGAGCCCATCCACCAATCGTCAAGGTAATCTCAAAACGGATGGGTAACTAACCTGTTTGCCTAGTGTGAACACTTACCTATGGCTAATAACATGGTAAAGCCTGCATTTATAGGGAGGTTAGAACAAACTGTGTTTGGATGTAATTAAAATCACAGCATGGTGAAGGGCGGGGTGTTCAAGTCAGAAAAAGCAATACATAGTAAATATAGAAAAACTGACTGAACAGCCATCTAGTCTGAACTGGTGCATAACCAAAAAGTCTTACATAGCAAATAGATAATGGCTGCACTCAATTTTATTGTGCTAAGGCAAGGAAATGTGCAATACATGAAATGTGAACAGCATACCTTGACGATTGGTGGATGGGCTCACAACTTTTGGCCAAATCTTGTGCTAAGAATCTCATGTGTTTTTTCATAAATTTCACAAGCCATTATGCTGTTCACATTTCATGTATTGCACATTTCCTTGCCTTAGCACAATAAAATTGAGTGCAAACATAAAAATCCGATATAAATCTGGTATCGCTGTAATCAGTCATTATAGAATGCTGTATATCAGCCCTGAAAGGTGATGGCCGTATCTCTTATTGGCCAAACCCAGTGACAGGTTCACTTTAATGGAAATATAGGGGGCTTCCACGTTACTGGTAGCACAAAAATTCTGCGCTCTCTAATCCAAATGCCCCCTCCCTTCTGAGCACCAAGGTGTACATAAACCACATATTGCATCCATGTTTGCCATTTCTGAAGCAATGAGAGCCTGCCTAACATACGGGTGCATGCCTCCAGAAGCACAGGTTGGGAATAAGGTACTGGTGACTGCAATGTACTGGTGACAGCAACATACTGGTCACTACAGCGTACTGGTCACAACAGCAGCAGTTTGCAATGTTGTTTCTGGAATATACCCATGGAGTTAAAATGGTCACTACACCTGTAGATAAATTCCCCAAGGGGTAAAATTTCCAAAATGGAGTCACTTGAGGGGCATTCTAGCAAAAAAGGACTTTGTATATGGAGTCCACAAACTGTTCTAGGAAAATCTGCAGTCTAGGAGGCAAAGCGCTCCGTTCCTCCCGAGTTTCTCCATATGGCTAAGTACAGGGTGGGCCATGTATATGGAATCACCTAAATAAAATGGGAATGGTTGTAATATCAACTTCCTATTTGTGGCCCATTAGTAAATGGGAGGGGGAAAACTGTTCAAGATGGGTAGTGACCACGGCGGCCATTTTGGATCCAACCTTATTTTTTTTAATGGGAAGCGGGTCATGTGACACATCAAACTTATTGAGAATTTCACAAGAAAAACAATGGTGTGCTTGGTTTTAACGTAACTTTATTCTTTCATGAGTTATTTACAAGTTTCTCTTTGTTTACAGGCATTGACATGTTGCAGAGGTTAACATGTGAGTAATGGATAGAAATTGTGTTGATGTCTGGTGAACGCAGTACCTGGGTCACTGCAGCAGATTTCAATGCAAGACACCCTACGCAAGAAAACTGTCACCATTCCCATGTTATTTAGGTGTATCCATATAAATGGCCCACCCAAAAACGTTTGCCTCATCACTGAACAGAATGTTGTGTGTAAACTGAGGGTCCGTTCCAATTTTTGTTTTGCCTATTCTGCAAATTCAGGGCGCCGATCTGGGTCATCCTCGTTGAGATGCTGCAGCAGCTGGATTTTGTAAGGGTGCCATTTGTGATTAGCCAATATCCGCAGAAGGGATGTTCGACTGATGCCAGATCGGGGCGCTGAATTTGCAGAATGGGCAAAGCAAAAATTGGAACAGGACCCTCAGTTTACACAGAACATTATGTTCAGTGATGAGGCAAACTTTTTTGGGTGGGCCATTTATATGGATACACCTATATAGCATGGCAATGGTGACAGTTTTCTTGCGTAGGGTGTCTTGCATTGAAATCTGCTGCAGTGACCCAGGTACTGCGTTCACTAGACATTCAGTGATTAGTTTCAAATACTGTTTTTCATATCAGTGTGAACAATGTTAAGAATATTGCAATTAGTATAATCTTGCCCATTTTTCCACCTTGATAGGAGAACCCAGTCAAGTTCTGCCATCCGGATCCCAAAGCACCATCTCTGATACCATCATACAGAGATTAGAGTTCCATCATGTGCTTGGACAGGGAGGAATTGGGAAGGTCGTGCTGGCAGAAAACTCCATCACCAGGCGGCAATATGCTGTTAAGATCATCAGCAAGAGAGCCCTGCTAGCTGGAAACGATGAGGCTGACGTGTTGGTGGAGCACCGAGTTTTACAGCAGGCATCTGGAAGCCCCTTCATTGTCCAGGCAGCTTTTGCAATCCAGACCGAGGTACAATTGTTAGCGTGGGTCACCACATAGTAGGCCGAGGAAGGCAACTCTCTTATACATCTCAAAAGTCCAATAATATAGTTGTAACCTCCAAATACTTATGACTAACCAAATCCCCCATGTGTATCACAGAGAAAGCTTAAAGTGCCTTGGCAAAGTTTTTAGTCCATTTATGTCTACAATACCTACCGCCTTCTCGATGTCCCTTATGTGTTCCCTGGTTCTGATTTTTAACTCCCGATTTTTATAAAGTGTTGTTGGTTGGTTACTAAAATTGATTAGATGTTTACGGCATTAATTATATATGTCCCATTGTTCATAGTCCCTGGTCTTTGTTTCACCCTCAGGAATTATGTGAAATTCCCTTGTTTTATTTTTAAATATACATGTGAAATAAATTATTGAATTTTAATAGTACGTTATTTTGTTTTTACCTCTCCTTTCTCTGTGATACACATGGGTGATTTGGTTAGTCACGAGGAAGTCAACTGCGTAGGGCGCACCCTCAAATCACCCTTGGGAGGAGGCACAATTTGTAAAAAAAATCATTATCAGTATGGTGGCATTGTCACGATTTATCCCCACTGTAGTGCACTGAATGACAGCGTAATGGGGGCCGGAGCACAGGCAAACTAATGAGGAGAGTCAGTGAGTCAATAGGCTGGAATCACCTGAGCGGATAGAAAATCGGTCCCATTCTCATCCAGGAAAGTGGGATCAGGTTTTCTCTTCATCCATGTGCAGTCTGTAAGAATCTGTTTTATTACTCAGCAGCTATTTATGTTTGACAAAACAATTCGCAATTTACATAATTGGAAATCGTATGCCATACTGATGCCATATTAGGCCTCTTTCACACGTCCAGATAATTCCGGTACCGGAGAAATCGGTACCGGAGTTATCCGTGTCCGTGTGCTCACGTGGCACATCAGTGCGGCATCCGTGTGCCGCCTGAGGACCACACGGACCGTGCAGGAGAGACAGCGCTACACTATGCGCTGTCCCCCCCGCTGTGGTGCTGAAGGCGGCATTCATCTCTTCTCCCCCGCGGGAGAGAAGAGATGAATGATCTTTTTTTTTTTTGTTAAAAATAAAGTTGCTGGGACCTCCTGGCCCCCATCCCCAGTGCGCCGCCCGGCCCCTCGCAGAAGAAATGCTCACCCGGCTCCCGTGATGTCTCCTCTCTCCTCTCAGCGCTGGCCCCTTCTCCTGTGTGAGCGGTTACGTGGGACCGCTCATTAGAGTGAGGAATATGCGCATATTCCTCACTGTAATGAGCGGTCCCACGTGACCGCTCACACAGGAGAAGGGGCCAGCGCTGAGAGGAGAGAGGAGACATCACGGGAGCCGGGTGAGTATTTCTTCTGCAAGGGGCCGGGCGGCGCACTGGGGATGGGGGCCGGGAGGTCCCAGCAACTTTATTTTTAACAAAAAAAAAAAGATCATTCATCTCTTCTCTCCCGTGGGGGAGAAGAGATGAATGCTGCCTTCAGCACCACACAGGGGGGACAGCGCTTACTGTAGTGCTCTCTCTCCTGCGGGCGGTACGTGCACACGGAGGAGAGTACACACTGTTCTCCGTGTGCACGACACTTTGTGGACCGTGATGCCAGAGAAAAATGGACATGTCTCCGTGTTTTGCACACGGACACACGGTCCGTGAAAACACAGAGACATGTGCATAGACCCACTCATTTGAATGGGTCTACGTGTGTCAGTGTCTCCGGTACGTGAGAAAACTGTCACTACACGTACTGGAGACACTGACGTGTGAAAGAGGCCTTAATGCTATAGTGATGCCATAAGAATGCCGCTCTGATGCCATATTAATGCCACACTGATGCCATATTAATACTGCTCTGCCACACTGATGCCATATTAATGCCACATTGATGCCATATTAATGCCGCTCTGATGCCACACTGATGCCATATGAATGCCACTCTGATGCCATACTGATTCCATATTAATGCCACAATGATGCCATATTAATGCCACTCTGATGCCATATTAATGCCACACTGATGGCATATTAATGCCGCTCTGATGCCATATTAATGCCACACTGATGCCGCTCTGATGCCACACTGATGCCATATTAATGCCACAATGATGCCATATTAATGCCACAATGATGCCACACTGATGCCATATTAATGCCATATTAATGGTCTGCACGGCATACGATTTTTTTCTGCACTTGAAAGCACAACTGCCGAACTAGATGTGGTTTTTCAGGACCCCCTTAAAATCTAAGGCTACTTTCACACTAGCGTCGTACTCGGCCGGTCGCAGAGCGTCGGGCCGACGTACCGACGCTAGCAGTGAATGCGCCGCACAACGGGGGCAGCGGATGCTGTTTTTTCCACGCATCCGCTGCCCCATTGTGAGGTGCGGGGAGGTGCGGGGCGGAGTTCCGGCCGCGCATGCGCGGTCGGAAATGGCGGTCCGTCGGCAGCAAAAAATGTTACATGTAACGTTTTTTGCTGCCGACGGTCCGCCACAACACGGCGCAACCGTCGCACGACGGTTGCGACGTGTGGCAAAGCATCGCAATGCGACGCTAATGCTAATCAATGGTGAAAAAACGCATCCTGCAAGCACTTTTGCAGGATGCGTTTTTTCAACCAAACGACGCATAGCGACGTGCAGTGCACGACGCTAGTGTGAAAGTAGCCTAAGGGGAAAAAACCTCCATAGAACTCAAAGTTCAACGATTTCTTAAAACAATTAGTGGTTACGAGTTTTCATAAAATCATATCCACTTTGCTTGAACTGTTAAATGCAGTAGATTTTCTGCCTTAAAAAACACAGCAGAAAAATTGCTGCGTTTACACTACAAGGGAACATGGCCTAAACCTAGAGATGATTTGGTGATAATTCTGACTAGGTCAAAACGACAGGGAAAAGCTGCAGATTTTACTTGTCGATAAGATTTTCAGAAGCGTGCAGTTAGCCAGCAGCTGGGTAAGATACTAACAAGTCTCAAATGATGTGGAATTTTCTGCATGCAAATTGACCTGCAGTGAGGATTTTACAATTTTCTGAATGTCAATTTGTGACTCAGACTTTTGGCTTGAATTTAAAGTGACCCTGTCAGCAGGATTGTGCCCAGTAACCTACAGACAGGGTCAGGTCGGCACCATTATACTGATTACAATGATACCTGGGTTGATGAAATCCGTCTTGTGGTTGTTGTTTAAGCTTTATTTTCAGTTTTCAGTTAATGATATGCTCCTGCTCCAGGGCGGCCTGTGGGGGGTCTTCATTTGGTGCTCTGATTAGCTGTTCATCTGTATGGCTTCTTACATGTCACTGACACCTTCAGTAACCTGCCCCCTATTTTACATAATGATTATTATATACGTACTGAAAAAAAAACCTTCTGCAGGCAGGCGCCAGCCATGTCACCTGCGCTGCAGCATAATCACATGTGTAATGTGCATATAATTATTATGGTTGAGGTTGTTCTGATATCCTGAAAAAAAATCCATTTGAAAATGAAGCACGCCACGTCTGTGCAGTTGCAGCTATCAATTTATATAGAGATGATCCGATAGCAGCTACTGCGCATGCGCCGGCAGTGCCATCTTGGAGGAGGACATTTTTTATTTCTCTAACAAGATAGCTACAACTGCGCAGACGCGGCGGACTTCATTTTCAAATGGATTTTTTTTCCAGGATATCAGGACAACCTCAACCATAATAATCATATGCACATTACACGTACGATTATGTTGGCATCTGTCTGCAGGAGGGATTTTTTTCAGAATGTATATATAATAATCATTATGTTGACTAGGGGGCAGGTCCCTGAGGGATCAGTGGCCTATGAGAAGCCATACAGATGAATACCTAATCAGAGCACCGCATGAAGACCCCCCCCTCAGCCCCACAAGATGGATTTGGAGCACCCCCACTGCAGCAGGGCCGAGGGGTACCCGGTACCGGGCCTCTTAGTCTCTGCTCTGGGGTTGTCACGGTGGCTAGACCCGGTCCGTGACCCTGCTGAGGGGCATCCAATGAAAGGTGGTGGTGATGTTGCGGTGCAGTGTAGGTCGTAGTAAATAACGAGGACACCAGGTTGCAGTCTATTTACCTCTTTACTGAAGGTTTTAGAGTCCTCAGTCCAGAGTGCTGTCAACAGGGCTGTCAGAGACCGGCCGGTCCAAAGGCACATCAGGAGTTCCCTTTACAGGTGGGAATCAGTGTCTACCTTCTAGCGCTGGGTGTTGTAGTTCTTCCCTGCTGAGCTCCTGGGATAGTCCTCACAACTGATTCTGCCTGTCTCTGATGTTCGTTCTCTCCATCCCCCAGGTGATATGGTAGGACGCACCCGTATGACGGGGTAGGCTGTTGTGAATTCTGTTTGTGGGCTCCCCCGGTGGTGTTTTATGGTAGTGCCACTTATTTGCCTTCTTTTATCCTTGATCACCTGTTGCCACCCATTAGGGGAGTTTCCTATTTAAGGCTGCTTGGCTGCTGGTCCTATGCCGGCCAACAATGTATCAGTAGCATTCTGTTGCATTCTCCTGCCTCAAGCTCCTGTTCAGCTAAGTTGAATTTTGTTTCTTGTTTATGCTATTTTTGTCCAGCTATCTGCAATGTGACTCTCTGTAGCTGGAAGCTCTCGTGGACTGAAATTGCCACTCCAGTGGCATGAGTTGTCACTGGAGTTTTAAAGTAATTTCAGTATGGTGTTTTTGAGTAGTGTTTTGAAGTTGACCGTGAAGTATCTCTTCCCTGTACTTCTGCTATCTAGAAAGCGGACCTCACTGTGCTAAATCTGCTGTTCATCCTACGTATGTCTTTTCCTCTTGACTCACCGTCAATATTTGTGGGGGGCTGCTATCTCCTTTTGGGGTTCATCTCTGGAGGTAAGGCAGGCCTGTATATTCCTCTGATAGGGGTAGTTAGATCTCTGTCTGGCGCGTGGTGTCTAGGGCATCGTAGGAAACACTCCCCGGCTACTTCCAGTGTTGTGTCAGGTTCAGGTCACGGTCACTTTAGTTCCCATCACCCGAGAGCTAGTCCGTTCGTTATTTTTGATTTCCCTGCCATTGGGAGAATCATAACAGTAGGCCTGGAGTTCTTCCGGGACCCTAGAGTCGCCCCTCTCCCACAGCTGCCTCCGTTGTCTGCTTAGGTGATTTGTGTGAGACAGCCAACCTATAATTGGCTGTCCAGCCGTGGTTTGCAGTAGTACTTAGAGTCTCTTACTTGCTCGGCATTCCGGCCACCGACTGTTTGCGCCTCAGAAGGATGTTGCCTCGGTCTAACAGCACGACTCCTTCTGGTCCTAATTCCTCTTTACTGTATTCCCGTTGTTCACTGGTTAGTTCTGCTCTTAGGAGTCTGCCAGGATCCCATCCCTGACAGGTCCTCTCACTAGCTCTTCCCAGTTACTTCTCTCTCTGTCTTCCTGTCCAACCCCCAGTTTTACCAGAGTGTGAGGAGTGGCCTACTAGATAGAACCACCCCCCCTGGTGGCCGGAGTGTGAAGTGTAGTGTGAGTGTTACCTGGTCAGAGAAACTCCTTTAGTGCAATCAGACGTAACATCACTCCCCTTAGTGGCAGAGCGACATTACTGCAACGACCAGGACTCTGGGGCGCTGCACTCCCCCCCGGTTAAATCCAGTACTCCCGGACTGGGAAAACAAGAACAACATTACATGTTAACAGAAAACACACAAAATTTTTGAAATATCTTAAACAATTAAACATAGCAGTGCTTCCCTTTATGGGAGGTGAGGACTCTTGAACGTTGCGAAAGTTAGGTCATGCACAGTTTATGACTCTCAGTTCAGTGGTTGAAACAGCGGGGACCCCGGGTAAACAAAGGGGTCCCCTTTTAGAAGTTTTTGGAGCAATTCACCGTCCATTACTCTATTGTCCATTTTAAAACCTGTAACAAAAGATATATACACAAACATTTTCAACTAAATAACAGCCCTTATTAGTATCTCTAAGTTTTGTAGCGGAGGGGAATTTGATTCTGAGTGCTGCGTGTGGACCTTCGCAGCACAGGGGTTGCTACTGGCCTAACAGGGCCCACTATACTTGCTACCCCTGGTGTAGTGTACTGCCTTCTAGCTACACTTTCAGTGAGTCTGGGTAGCACTGGCAGGCTGAAGTTCTCAGGGCTGCTGCTGCTGGCAACAGTAGGTACGGCAGGCTCACCGATAGCAGAGGGAGGATTTGCCGGTTCAACGGTTGGCATGGCATCCTCAGGTAGGGCTTGTTGAGGTTGCGGGGCCGGATGATCTGGTACCACCATTGTTTCTGGTGGGTCCGGCTGTTGAAACGTTAGAACAGGTACCACGATGGCCTGATTTATCTGAGTCCAGGACTGGGGAAAGTCACCAAGGACGGTATGGATCATCTTCTCCTTTTCCAGCGGTGGGGAGATTCCTGGGGCCGTGTCCCTCTCTCTCAACTTATCGGGGCAGACCTTAAGGTGATCCCTGGATACCGCTGTCGAGGTCTCCCCTCTGTCCTTGCTGATGAGACAGACCTTCGTGTTGTCGAAATAGGATGGCAGGATGGTATACGGTTCTGCTTCCCATTGGTCATCGAGCTTGTGCAGTCTCCTCTTTTGTACTTTTGTACTTGCTCACCAGGTGACAGGGGAATCGCAGGAGCGTGCTGGTTGTAGTCCCTTTCTTGTTTTTGCCTAGCCTGGGCGAGACTTCTTTCCACGCACTCCTGTACTTTGCGGTACCTTCGCTGCCTTTCTGCATCCCAATCTGCATCCGGCGAGGTATCTTCGGGGACTAGGACCCCCATGTCCAGATCAACGGGTAGCTGGCTAGGCCTTCCCCTCATTACGTACGTTGGAGTACAGTTGGTGGAATTTACTGGGATGTGATTGTAGATATCCACCAAGTCAGGCAACTTTGTCGGCCACAGGTTCCGTTCCTCTACGGGCAAGGTCTTCAATAAGTCGATCACCACCTGGTTCATCTTTTCGCACATCCCATTGGTTTGAGGATGGTACGGCGTGGTTCAGATCTTCTTACACCCGTACAGTTGGCAGAACTCTTGGAACACTTCTGCTTCGAATGCTGGTCCCTGATCAGTTAGTACCTTCTCCGGGTAGCCATGGGGCCTACAAAAGTACTGCTGGAAGGCCTTGGCGGCAGTCCTGGCCGTTAGATCCTTGACAGGTACAACCACCAAAAATCTGGAGTAGTGATCTACGATGGTAAGAGCGTAGATATAGCCGGACCGGCTAGGTGTCAACTTCACATGATCCAGCGCGACCAGTTCGAGCGGCCGTTTGGTGATGATAGGCTGCAGGGGAGCCCGTTGGCTGCCACGGTCCTTCCTGCGCAGGCTACATGGACCGCACTCCCGACACCACTTCTCAATGGCTCTCTTCATACCAATCCAATAGAACCTCCCTCGGAGTAGCCTCTCTAGCTTCCTCCATCCGAAGTGTCCGGCTCCATCGTGGTAGGCTCCCAGAACCATGGGCGCATCTCACCTTGGCACCACTATCTGCCACACCAATTCATGAGTACATGGGTCGATGCTCCTCCTGCACAGCTTGCCATCATGGATAAACAGTTTGCTTCTCCCCTTCCACAGCTGTTGGGTTTCTTGTGGATCATCTGGGCCGGGATGCAACCCTGCCTGCGTCAAGAGCTCTTTCACCCGACGGACCGCGGGGTCACCATCCTGAGTTTCCGCCCATCCGTGATGGGGCAGGGGATTCAGCGTGGCATCCGGTTGGTTCCTGTGCCTGTTCTTCACATGATGAGAGTTCTGAGTGGCTTTGGGGCGATGGAATGCAGGCAGCTCCACCTCTTCGAGTGCCTCCGGGTCTTCTCCCGTTTCTGGCAAATTGGGCATTCGGGACAAGGCATCGGCATTGGCATTCTTGTGTCCTGCCCGGTACTTGATGGTGAAATCGTAGTTGGACAGCCGGGCCATCCACCGCTGTTCCAAGGCCCCGAGTTTGGCAGTATCCAGATGCGTTAGCGGATTGTTATCCGTGAAGACGGTGAATTTCGCGGAGGCCAGGTAGTGTTTGAACCTCTCTGTCACTGCCCAGACGATGGCAAGGAATTCCAGCTTAAAGGAACTGTAGTTATCAGGGTTTCTTTCAGTGGGACGGAGTTTCCTGCTGGCGTAAGCGATCACCCTTTCTTTGCCTTTCTGGACCTGGGACAGTACGGCTCCTAATCCCACATTGCTGGCATCTGTGTACAGCACAAACGGTTGGTCGTATTCGGGGTAAGCCAGTACCTCTTCTCCCGTCAGTGCCGACTTCAAACAAGTGAAGGATCCCTCCAGCTCCTCGTTCCAATCAAAGGGGGTGTTCCTCCCCTTGGTCCTCTTTGGTTGGCCCACCAACAGGTTTTGCAAGGGTGCGGCCTTCTTGGTAAAGTCCTTAATGAACCTCCGGTAATAGCCTACCAGCCCGAGGAACTGCCGGACTTCGTGAAGGTCACTGGGCTTTGGCCAGTCCTTGATCACCGTGACCTTGTCGGGGTCTGGGGCCACTCCTTCAGCACTCACCACATGGCCCAGGTACTGCACTTTAGGTTTCAGCAGGTGACACTTGGACGGATTCACCTTTAAGCCAAAGTTGGACAGGGCTTCAAACACCTGGGCCAGGTGCTTCAGATGGTCTTCGTAGGTCTTAGAGAAGACAATGACATCATCCAAATACAGCAGCACGGTTTTGAAGTTCATGTGTCCCAGGCAGCACTCCATCATCCTCTGGAACGTCCCGAGAGCATTGCACAATCTGAAGGGTATGTAATTGAATTCGCAGAGACCCATTGGTGTCGTGAAGGCCGTCTTCTCTTTGTCCGCCTCCGCTACAGGAACCTGCCAGTACCCACTGGTGAGATCTAAGGTAGAGAAGTAGTTAGCAGATTTTAAGGCAGCCAGAGACTCCTCTATCCTGGGCAGTGGGTATGCGTCCTTATGTGTAATGCGATTCAACTGCCTGTAATCAACACACATTCTCATTGTACCATCTTTCTTTTTAACAAGGACTAACGGAGCTGCCCAGGGGCTACAGCTGTCTCTCACCACCCCAGCCTCCTTCATTTCCCGCAACATGTCCTTGGCACACTGGTAATGAGCTGGGGTTACAGGGCGATATCTCTCTTTTATGGGTCGGTGATCTCCCGTGGGGATATGGTGTTGGATCCCTTTCACCTGCCCAAAATCTAAGGGGTGTTTGCTGAATACCTGCTCGTACTCGTGTACCACCCTGTAGGCCCCCTGTTTTTGATGGGATGGGGTAGAGTCAGTGCCCACATGCAATTCCCGACACCAGTCTTTCGAGTGTTCTGCAGAACCGTTGTCCTCCGCCACGTTTGACGGGACCAAGGGTTCAGGTGTCTGTATCACACTATTATTAACAGTGTACAATTTGGCAAGCGTGGCATACTTGGTGAGGTGAACCTCTTCCTCCCCACAATTGAGGACACGTACGGGCACTCTCCCCTGGCGAACGTCGACCACCCCCCGGGCTGTCAGAATAGTAGGCCTATTGTCTGAATATACGGGTTCTACCAAGGCCTGGTAGTCCTTTCCCCTGAGGCCTATGGCTGCCCGACACCATATTAACATTTCACTCCTGGGGGGTATCGCGATGGGGTTTGAATCACTCACAGTGACACGACCAATCTCACCACCAGTCAGCTCTACCTGCTGTCTCTGCATCAGAGCTCTGATTTCCTTCTGCAGGGCACGTTGCTCACTGTGGCCAGCGGTTTCTGCCACCTGCTGCAATAAAACAATAACTTCTGCAAGACAATTTTCTATAACATTAGTACCAAGAGTCATCATGGGATTACATTCTCGACGGTCAATATCAACAATCACAATCCCTTGGGCTTTCAATTCCACCCGCCCCACCTTGATGGTGACCTCCTTATACCCCACTTGTGGCAACGGCTGACCATTACTGGCTATTATGGTGAAATCATCGTCAGGGCCACGAGTAATATCGGTGTCCTCCCAATACCGTCTATAAAGCACGTAAGGTATAGTCGTCACCTGAGAACCGGTGTCCAGCAAAGCGTTCAAGGGGATTCCATCAACCACTACAGGGAGAACTGGTCGTCCTCCAATGTACTTGGTTCTCCAATGCTGCGGGCCTGACCGTCCTACTCCTGGGGGTTGGCCTTTTGCCCCAGGGGTTGCTCGTTTAAAGGACAGTACCTTGCAAGGTGGCCCACCTGGTGACAGCGGCGGCAGATGGGTCGTTCGTCCTGGTGGAAGCGATCGTCGTTCCGGCCTCTGGTCGGCGGAGTCCTCCTCTGTCGCATCCAAGGGACATCCTCTGGTCTGGAGGCCAACTGGATCTTCTCCTTGGGGGGCCTCCTGTAGGGACTGCACCGTCCGGGCCAGGGCAGCAACGCTCTTGGTTAGCTCCTGCATCTGGAGGCGAAGTCCTGCAGGGGAGTCATCCTCTAGGCTCTGGGCATCGGTCTCGGCGACGACTGGGGCATCCGATGCCACCTCCTGGTGGTATGTGAGCGCGGGGCGCCGGGGAGGTGCTGCACGGCTGGGCTGTCGCTCCTGCAATGCCTGGATAGCTTTATCTTTGAATTGCACAAAAGTCAAGTCTGGATTTTGCATGGCCAAGAAGTGCAATTGGCCCCGCTGGTGACTGCACAGGAGCCCCTCAATGAACCGCTCCTTCAGGAGTTTATCCTCATCCTTCATGCTGCCGGGGTCACTCTGCTTAATGGCCTGCATCGCCTCCTGGAGATTAAGGGCATAGTCCCGTAAGCTATCCTGCGGTCTCTGTTTGCATCCATAGAAAGTCAGTTTAATTTCTGTAGCAGTGCGAGTATCGAAGGTGGCTTTAACCCCTTCACCACCAAGGGTGGTTTGCACGTTAATGACCGGGCCAATTTTTACAATTCTGACCACTGTCCCTTTATGAGGTTATAACTCTGGAACGCTTCAACGGATCTTGGCGATTCTGACATTGTTTTCTCGTGACATATTGTACTTCATGTTAGTGGTAAAATTTCTTCGATATAACTTGCGTTTATTTGTGAAAAAAACGAATATTTGGCGAAAATTTTGAAAATTTCGCAATTTTCCAACTTTGAATTTTTATGCCCTTAAATCACAGACATATGTCACACAAAATACTTAATAAATAACATTTCCCACATGTCTACTTTACATCAGCACAATTTTGGAACCAAAATTTTTTTTTGTGACGGAGTTATAAGGGTTAAAATTTGACCAGCAATTTCTCATTTTTACAACACCATTTTTTTTTAGGGACCACATCTCATTTGAAGTCATTTTGACGGGTCTATATGATAGAAAATACCCAAGTGTGACACCATTCTAAAAACTGCACCCCTCAAGGTACTCAAAACCACTTTCAAGAAGTTTATTAACCCTTCAGGTGTTTCACAGGAATTTTTGGAATGTTTAAATAAAAATGAACATTTAACTTTTTTTCACACAAAATTTATTTCAGCTCCAATTTGTTTTATTTTACCAAGGGTAACAGGAGAAAATAGACCCCAAAAGTTGTTGTGCAATTTGTCCTGAGTACGCTGATACCCCATATGTGGGGGTAAACCACAGTTTGGGCGCATGGCAGAGCTTGGAAGCAAAGGAGCGCCATTTGACTTTTCAATGCAAAATTGACTGGAATTGAGATGGGACGCCATGTTGCATTTGGAGAGCCCCTGATGTGCCTAAACATTGAAACCCACCACAAGTGACACCATTTTGGAAAGTAGACCCCCTAAGGAACTTATCTAGATGTGTGGTGAGCACTTTGACCCAACAAGTGCTTTACAGAAGTTTATAATGCAGAGCCGTAAAAATAAAAAATCATATTTTTTCACAAAAATGATCTTTTCACCACCAATTTTTTATTTTCCCAAGGGTGAGAGAAGAAATTGGACCCCAAAAATTGTTGTGCAATTTGTCCTGAGTACGCTGATACCCCATATGTGGGTGTAAACCATTGTTTGGGCGCAGGGCAGAGCTCGGAAGGGAAGGAGCGCCATTTGACTTTTCAATGCAAAATTGACTGGAATTGAGATGGGACGCCATGTTGCATTTAGAGAGCCCTTGATGTGCCTAAACATTGAAACCCCTAACAAGTGACACCATTTTGGAAAGTAGACCCCCTAAGGAACTTATCTAGATGTGTGGTGAGCACTTTGACCCAACAAGTGCTTTACAGAAGTTTATAATGCAGAGCCGTAAAAATAAAAAATCATATTTTTTCACAAAAATGATCTTTTCACCCCCATTTTTTTATTTCCCCAAGGGTAAGAGAAGAAATTAGACCACAAAAGTTGTTGTGCAATTTGTCCTGAGTACGACGATACCCCATATGTGGGTGTAAACCATTGTTTGGGCGCATAGCAGAGCTCAGAAGGGAAGAAGCGCTATTTTACTTTTCAATGCAAAATTGACTGGAATTAAGATGGGATGCCATGTTGCGTTTGGAGAGCCCCTGATGTGCCTAAACATTAAACCCCCCCACAAGTGACACCATTTTGGAAAGTAGACCCCCTAAGGAACTTATCTAGATGTGTTTTGAGAGCTTTGAACCCCCAAGTGTTTCACTACAGTTTATAACGCAGAGCCGTGAAAATAAAAATTATTTTTTTTTTCACAAAAATGATTTTTTTAGCCCCCAGTTTTGTATTTTCACAAGGGTATCAGGATAAATTGGACCCCAAAAGTTGTTGTCCAATTTGTCTGGAGTACGCTGATACCCCATTTGTGGGGGGGGACCACTGTTTGGGCGCATGACAGAGCTCGGAAGGGAAGGAGCGCCATTTGGAATGCAGACTTAAATGGATTGGTCTGCAGGCATCACATTGCATTTGCAGAGCCCCTGATGTACCCAAACAGTACAAACCCCCCACAAGTGACCCCATATTGGAAACTAGACCCCCCAAGGAACTTATCTAGATGTGTTGTGAGAACTTTGAACCCCCAAGTGTTTCACTACAGTTTATAACGCAGAGCCGTGAAAATAAAAATAATTTTTTTTTTTCACAAAAATGATTTTTTAGCCCCCAGTTTTGTATTTTCACAAGGGTATCAGGATAAATTGGACCCTAAAAGTTGTTGTCCAATTTGTCTTGAGTATGCTGATACCCCCTATGTGGGGGGGAACCACTGTTTGGGCGCATGACAGAGCTCGGAAGGGAAGGAGCGCCATTTGGAATGCAGACTTAAATGGATTGGTCTGCAGGCGTCACGTTGCATTTGCAGAGCCCCTGATGTACCCAAACAGTACAAACCCCCCACAAGTGACCCCATATTGGAAACTAGACCCCCCAAGGAACTTATCTAGATGTGTTGTGAGAACTTTGAACCCCCAAGTGTTTCACTACAGTTTATAACGCAGAGCCGTGAAAATAAAAATTATTTTTTTTTTCACAAAAATGATTTTTTAGCCCCCAGTTTTGTATTTTCACAAGGGTATCAGGATAAATTGGACCCTAAAAGTTGTTGTCCAATTTGTCCTGAGTATGCTGATACCCCCTATGTGGGGGGGAACCACTGTTTGGGCGCATGACAGAGCTCGGAAGGGAAGGAGCGCCATTTGGAATGCAGACTTAAATGGATTGGTCTGCAGGCGTCACGTTGCATTTGCAGAGCCCCTGATGTACCCAAACAGTACAAACCCCCCACAAGTGACCCCATATTGGAAACTAGACCCCCCAAGGAACTTATCTAGATGTGATGTGAGAACTTTGAACCCCCAAGTGTTTCACTACAGTTTATAACGCAGAGCCGTGAAAATAAAAATTATTTTTTTTTTCACAAAAATGATTTTTTTAGCCCCCAGTTTTGTATTTTCACAAGGGTATCAGGATAAATTGGACCCTAAAAGTTGTTGTCCAATTTGTCCTGAGTATGCTGATACCCCCTATGTGGGGGGGAACCACTGTTTGGGCGCATGACAGAGCTCGGAAGGGAAGGAGCGCCATTTGGAATGCAGACTTAAATGGATTGGTCTGCAGGCGTCACGTTGCATTTGCAGAGCCCCTGATGTACACAAATAGTACAAACCCCCCACAAGTGACCCCATATTGGAAACTAGACCTCCCAAGGAACTTATCTAGATGTGTTGTGAGAACTTTGAACCCCCAAGTGTTTCACTACAGTTTACAACGCAGAGCCGTGAAAATAAAACATTTTTTTCCCACAAAAATGATTTTTAGCCCCCCAAATTTTTATTTTCCCAAGGATAACAAGAGAACTTGGACCCCAGAAGTTGTTGTTCAATTTGTCCCTAGTACGCTGATACCCCATATGTTGGGGTAAACCCCTTTTTGGACGCACGGGAGAGCTCGGAAGGGAAGGAGCACTGTTTTACTTTTTCAACGCAGAATTGGCTGGAATTGAGATTGGACGCCATGTCGCGTTTGGAGAGCCCCTGATGTGCCTGAACAGTGGAAACTCCCCGATTCTACCTGAAACCCTACCCCTAACCTCACCCCTAACAGTTTACTGAACATTTTCTGACAGTCATAAGTGCCACGTATATAAGTGCCACGTATATAAGTGCCACGTATTTAAGAGCCACGTATTTAAGTGCCACGTATTTAAGTGCCACGTATTTAAGTGCCACGTATTTCAGTGCCACGTATTTCAGTGCCACGATATTTCAGTGCCACGTATTTTAGTGCCACGTATTTCAGTGCCACGTATTTCAGTGCCACGTATTTCAGGCACTGAAAAATACGTGGCACGTAAATACTTCAGTGCCACGATATTTCAGTGCCACGATATTTCAGTGCCACGATATTTCAGTGCCACGTATTTCAGTGCCACGTATTTCAGTGCCACGTATTTCAGGCACTGAAAAATACGTGGCACTGAAATACGTGGCACTGAAATACGTGGCACTGAAATACGTGGCACTGAAATACGTGGCACTTAAATACGTGGCACTTAAATACGTGGCACTTAAATACGTGGCACTTATATACGTGGCCACTGAAATATCGTGGCACTTATATACGTATATACGTATATAAACGTATATTTCAGTGCCACGTATTTCAGTGCCACGTATTTCAGGTTAGGGGTAGGGTTAGGGGTAGGGTTAGGGTTTTTTGTTTTTTTCTTGTTTTCTTGTGTTTTTCTATAAAAACGCATGCGTTTTACCGCGTTTACATGCATTTTTTCACACATGTGGTTTTTTTAAAAAACGCATGCAGATAAAAACGCAAGTGTGAAACCAGACTAAAAGACGCTTTTTATAGCAAAAAAGTTTTTGCGTCTCCACATTTTGAGACCTATAATTTTTCCACATTTTGGTCCACAGAGTCATGTCAGGTCTTGTTTTTTGCGGGACGAGTTGACGTTTTTATTGGTAACATTTTCGGACACGTGACCATTTTTTATCACTTTTTATTCCGATTTTTGTGAGGCAGAATAACCAAAAACCAGCTATTCATGAATTTCTTTTGGGTGAGGCGTTTATACCGTTCTGCGCTTGGTAAAATTGATAAAGCAGTTTTATTCGTCGGGTCAGTACGATTACAGCGATACCTCATTTATATCATTTTTTTATGTTTTGACGCTTTTATACGATAAAAACTATTTTATAGAAAAAATAATTATTTTGGCATCGCTTTATTCTGAGGACTATAACTTTTTTATTTTTTTGCTGATGATGCTGTATGGCGGCTCGTTTTTTGCGGGACAAGATGACGCTTTCAGCGGTAACATGGATATTTATATCCGTCTTTTTGATCGCGTGTTATTCCACTTTTTGTTCGGCGGTATGGTAATAAAGCGTTGTTTTTTGCCTCGTTTTTTTTTTTTTTTTCTTACGGTGTTTACTGAAGGGGTTAACTAGTGGGCCAGTTTTATAGGTTGGGTCGTTACGGACGCGGCGATACTAAATATGTGTACTTTTATTGTTTTTGTTTGTTTTTTTTAGATAAAGAAATGTATTTATGGGAATAATATTTTTTTTTTATTATTATTTATTTAGGAATTTTTTTTATTTTTTTTTACACATGTGGAAATTTTTTTTTTTACTTTTTTACTTTGTCCCAGGGGGGGACATCACAGATCGCAGATCTGATAGTGTGCACAGCACTCTATCAGATCCGCGATCATACTTTCATCGGAGCAGGCTGCAGCTTTCATCTGCAGCCTGCTCCGACCCGGAAGTGCTCCCTGCAGGACCCGGATACAGCCCCTCGGCCATTTTGGATCCGGGGCCTGCAGGGAGAAGACGTTCGGTACGAGGTGAGTACATCACCTTGTACCGATCGTCTCAGGGAAGCCCGCAGGGAGCCCCCTCCCTGCGCGATGCTTCCCTGTACCGCCGGTACACCGCGATCATGTTTGATCGCGGTGTGCCGGGGGTTAATGTGCCGGGGGCGGTCCGTGACCGCTCCTGGCACATAGTGCCGGATGTCAGCTGCGATATGCAGCCGACACCCGGCCGCGATCGGCCGCGCTCCCCCCGTGAGCGCGGCCGATCGCGTATGACGTACTATCCCGTCGGCGGTCATGGGGGCCCACCCCACCTCGACGGGATAGTACGTCAAATGTCGGGAAGGGGTTAAGCTTTGCGAAAATCTGCTGTGCAGTTCCCTTATCCTCGGCGGGCCAGGACTTCAATTCTCTCAGAGCCGCCCCAAAGAGTTGGCCGGTTATCATATGAACCTTCTGAGGCTCTGTCAGGGGATAGAACTCGAGCAGGCTGCAGAGCCCTTCCTTAAAGTCAGTGAATGTATGCGACTCCCCGGAGTATCGCGGGAGCCAGGCCGCTCCGGGCAGGTACGGCATAGAGAAGGGCATTATGGCCTTTGTGGTAGCGGCAGTGTCCGACTGACTGCTGGGGGCAGCGGGTTCTGCGGCAGCCGGTGGTGGTATTAGGGCCGCGGCTTCGCCCGCTGCGGGGCCCGGAGGTGCCCCTGCATCCCCGGTTGCGGCCTCCTCCTCCGCTCCTCCCGACTCGGACATGGCTGGCCCTTCCTCCACTAACCTGCTGGAGATCGGGGTTCCTCTTCCGGGATTGGCACGTTACCGCGCTTTCTCGTTCCGCGCTTCTTTTGGCCGGTTCCGCCCACGAAGCTGTGGCTCCTCCCTCCGCACACTGCGATGGCGAATTGTGGCGGGAACTCTTGGCGGCAATTGTCGACGCACAGTCTTTGCAATAAGTTACAGTCCAAGCACAATAAATCACAGTTCCAAGGCACACATGACCTGATTCTTCAGGCTTAAGTAGATCCTGTTCGTGATGCCAAAATGGAGCGCCCCCACTGCCGCAGGGCCGAGGGGTACCCGGTACCGGGCCTCTGAGTCTCTGCTCTGGGGTTGTCACGGTGGCTAGACCCGGTCCGTGACCCTGCTGAGGGGCATCCAATGAAAGGTGGTGGTGATGTTGCGGTGCAGTGTAGGTCGTAGTAAATAACGAGGACACCAGGTTGCAGTCTCTTTACCTCTTTACTGAAGGTTTTAGAGTCCTCAGTCCAGAGTGCTGTCAACAGGGCTGTCAGAGACCGGCCGGTCCAAAGGCACATCAGGAGTTCCCTTTACAGGTGGGAATCAGTGTCTACCTTCTAGCGCTGGGTGTTGTAGTTCTTCCCTGCTGAGCTCCCGGGATAGTCCTCACAACTGATTCTGCCTGTCTCTGATGTTCGTTCTCTCCGTCCCCCAGGTGATATGGTAGGACGCACCCGTATGACGGGGTAGGCCTGGAGTTCTTCCGGGACCCTAGAGTCACCCCTCTCCCACAGCTGCCTCCGTTGTCTGCTTAGGTGATTTGTGTGAGACAGCCAACCTATAATTGGCTGTCTGGCCGTGGTTTGCAGTAGTACTTAGAGTCTCTTACTTGCTCGGTGTTCCGGCCACCGACTGTTTGCGCCTCAGAAGGATGTTGCCTCGGTCTAACAGCACGACTCCTTCTGGTCCTAATTCCTCTTTACTGTATTCCCGTTGTTCACTGGTTAGTTCTGCTCTTAGGAGTCTGCCAGGATCCCATCCCTGACAGGTCCTCTCACTAGCTCTTCCCAGTTACTTCTCTCTCTGTGTCTTCCTGTCCAACCCCCAGTTTTACCAGAGGGTGAGGAGTGGCCTACTAGATAGAACCACCCCCCCTGGTGGCCGGAGTGTGAAGTGTAGTGTGAGTGTTACCTGGTCAGAGAAACTCCTTTAGTGCAATCAGACGTAACATCACTCCCCTTAGTGGCAGAGCGACATTACTGCAACGACCAGGACTCTGGGGCGCTGCAGATTTCATCAACCAAGGTATCATTTTAGTTTCAATAAGTTTTATTTTGAAATATGGTATTAATAGTGTACAAGGGTTCGAGAATAGTCTCCCTCAGTGGAGATATGAATTTCAATAATAATGAAAAAAGAATAACAACTAATTTTTACATTGGGGGAGACAGGACAAAGATAAGGGTGGGGTAGTACAAAAGAGACATATAGGTAATCCACAGTGTGCTTTACATTAGCATAATTATTCACAAACATCCGCAATGTCAACAACATAAATTATTTGTGTTAGGAAGTATAATGCTAAGAAAGGCAAAGAATAAATACAATTTATAATCAGGTCTGCTCTACCAAGAACATGTGATCCAACCCCCGTATTGTGCATTTCACTTCCCCTTGAAGACCTTTATGTCCTGCCTCATCAGGGAGACAAACAAAGGGCCTGATTTAGTAGCACATTCGGATCTAAATCCATCCACGCTGATCTGACACTGTGTGTAGGTTACTGTGCACAATCCTGCTGACAGGTTCCCTTTATCTCTTTCAACGAGTTGAGTAAAATGTAAGCTGAATTCATAGCAAAATCCACCACGGATTGCTGCGGAGGAATAAACTACCTAGCCTAAAGATGATATGTCTGCTTTGTGTTACAGATGCTTGTTCTCCTTGGTCTGGAATATATGCGCGGCGGGGACTTTGACAAATTCTTGAGGTCGAAGGGTCAGCTTGACATCTCCAGCGCAAGGTAAATATTTAGGTTACTTATAAATATGGGTTCAGTTTTCAATAAACTACATCCACGCGTGCGCAGATTGAGATCACGGCAGCAAACTCAGCTTCAGGAAAATGGTCTCAATCTGTGAACGCGCGGCCTCCCGCGGCCATTTTCCTGAAGCCCCGGGAAACAGAGTACTCAATCTACGCACGCACGGCCTCAGGAAGATGGCCGCCGGCTCCGAGAAACCCGTGATTAACCCGGCTCTGCTGCTCGCCTTGGACACCGGACCGCGGCGTCACCACACCTGAGGAAGGGACCCTGCTCAGGTGCACGCAGTACCGCCCACCGCACCTCAGCATCACCGCACCTCTGCCGCCGCCACACTACTGCCACAACCCCCCCGCGGACACCAGGCCACGGCGTCGCCCACCCTAGCAAGAAGGGACCCTGCTAAGGTGCACTCCCTACAGCCCACACCGAACATAAGCACCGCTGACACCGGACCGGACTTATCCTGAGGACCATGCATCCTGTGACCCTGCTGTACCACCGCCAGCCCTCAAGTAATATACCTTAAATTTGAACAATAAGATGGACCCCCATCTTATAAAAATCTAATTTTCTGCTAGTCTTATGGTCCGGTGCGTCTTATAGTCCGAAAAATACGGTATACATGGGAAATAATTGCCAAAATATTTATTTCTGAACCTTCCAAATCCAGTGTAAACATGTTCATTATTGTTTGGTAGTACATCTAACCTTTGTAGGTGATGTGCTGCCAACAAAAGTGTGAAGCGTTTCCTTTATATACACAATAGTTCACATGAATGTTAACAAGTACACAGCTGCAACAGCGCAGACAATGAGGAGACAATGGTACTCAACAAAACTATTAATTTGGCTAACACGAATATCTATCTGTCTAGGCACAGAGCTGAGGGTAACAGTGAACAATGACAATACACAAAATTATGGCACAATCGTAACACAGTAATGCAGCTAAACATAGTATCTAGTCAATGTTATATACAGTCATGGTTGAAAGTGTTGGCACCCTTGAAACTGTTCCAAAAAATAGAATTTCTCCCCAAAAATTATTGCAGTTACACATATTTGGTTGCACACTTGTGTATTTACTTTGTGTGTTAGAACAACACAAAAAAAACAGAGAAACAAAGGCAAATTGGACAACTTTCTCTTTGTGACACATCTCTCTCTGTGGCCTGGTCGACTCTCTCTCAAACCCGGCTTAGTTCACTCAGCTCGGATCTCCCATCTCTGGCTCAGTTCACTCAGTTCCATCTCCCATCTCTCTCAGATTCAGCCACTGGTAACTTGTGATGGAGGCTATAATCCGGCTTACTGCACTTGCCCACCCATCCTGCTACAGGTTCAGGCACCGACTCTTCCCCTTCACTGCCCTCCTGGGCCTTTTATAATTACTTACTGTGCCACTGGTGTCACCTGACCTGGTGCATTCTCCATTCTCTTCCCTGGGGAAACATGTAATTTATTCTTGGGTTCCTACTAATGCAATCCTTTCTGTTTTCAGTTTGTCTATCAACTTTGACAAGCAGATGGTGGTGCTCACTTACAGCCACTCTCTCAGGAATCAACCATGTGCTTCTTCTCACTTCTCTATCTCCTTACATGAAAGCCTCACAATTTTTGCATCATGTCATTGTGAAGCAAATTATATAATGACAAACGACGCCTGACAATGCATACCAAACAATACTACAATTTGTTACATTAAAAGCCATCTAAAATACAGGATGAAAGTTGAAATCTTATTGAGATGCAGAGAAGCTGCGCAAATATTATAGTAGTATAATATTAGTTCCCTGTGCACAGCATATCACAAAACATTACATAAATCATAAATGTATACAACATGAAACATGGACTTTAGCAGATATTCACAGCTCAGTAGAAAGAGATCCAGTCACTGAATCTAGTCAAGCATAATGAACCAACATACTGTATAATTAAAGTATTAAAGAGGAACTTTTACCTAATTATTCATGTTGAACTGGACACACAATGTAACAGTGGCTGCTGAGCGGAATAAAATATTTCTTGTTTTTTCTGTTTGTTTTCTTATTTTGCTTCTCCATTGCAGAGATATTAGAAAATGTAGCACCTCATGAGTTATTTGTCATGATTTCCATATGGGAGTTATCAGATAGTTTACCCTTAGGTTGGGTACTTCGTCTCAATGTATAATGCTGACCAATCAATCAGGCAGCAAAACTGAGGGGAAACAAAAACATGCCCTCAGAAAGAATAGTGTAGAGCAGGTATCTCAGTGTGTGAGATGTAATATCACACCCTTGGACTCCTGGTCTAACCTGGCACATAACTAGAACGTGTTGGTAGTAGAGCATATATGACTAACCTTCCACATAAGGTCCCTGCTGTCATGGGCTCCTCTGCTGTACTGGCCTTCCAAACCCACTGTCTGCAAGAGCTCAAATGTCTGTTGTGTTGAGGAAGAGAGCTGATAGAAGGGTTTGTAATGTGGCATAGCTATCCTCCCTCCATACTTCCAGGACCTTACCTGGAAGTTGTCATCTGTTCTCTACTCCCAGAACCTTCTAATTGTCCAGGAGGTTAGTCCAGAAGATCGGTGCTTTATGTCATGCAGCTCACACACTGAGAAGTCTGCTCTCAGCTATGGAGGGGCGTGTTCTCTTTCTACTGTATTGCTGCTTGCTTATGATTGGTCAGCTTCATACAGGAAGAAGTACACACCTCCAGTAAAAATCTGAAAACACCCACCCGAACTTAAAAAAAATTAACTCTGGTACAAAGATTTTACTTGTTAATATCTTCACATCAGTGGCAAAAAGCAAAACTTTTCATTCTGCTCTGCAGATACTATTACATCATGTGTCTAGATTGACATGAACATTTTGGTGAAAGGTCCTCTTTATGGCATAATTATACCAAGAATTGAAAACCAGTCAGGATCTGAAAACCAGGAGCCCAAGACACCCAATGAGAGTTCCCCACAACGTGTTTCACCTCTTGAATAGATTTAATAATTATATATTTGTGAAGTGAATAAGGAAACCCTGTAACTGCCATAACACATATATGACATTGCCCAATTACTTGATGTTAATCTGAAATATTGACAAAACATAATAAGGTGTCTTGTGTGTACTTCGAGATATTACAGACATTATTGTTTTCTTTGTTGAGATTCTATGCAGCTGAACTGGTGTGTGGCATCCAATATCTCCACTCCAAAGGCATCATCCACAGAGATCTCAAGCCCGGGAACGTCCTGGTGGCTGACACGGGCCATGTAAAAATCACGGACTTTGATCTCTCACTTGAGAACATGCAAGATCGGACAGCCACCCAATACGCTGGGACTGTAGGCTATATGGCTCCTGAGGTGAGGGGAATGGAATTTACAGATTGTTTTCTAATGTAATTACATTATTGATTTTTGGAAGACATTGGTAAAAATAGGAACCCAGATGTTCTTCAGAGTAGAGAATTGCAGGGACATAAGGAATGTAAAGCTTTTTCAGCAATTTAATCTGTTGTTTCTTTTATGGCAGATGCTGGCCAAGGAGGAATATAACAGCGGAGTGGACTGGTATTCATTTGGTGTCATCCTGAATAAAATGATTACCGGTCAGCGTGAATACGATCCAACACTCTTTAATGAGACAAGCTCCAGCGCAAATGACATCATAAAACAACTACTCCTGGAAGATCCAGCCAAGCGGTTAGGAGTCAACGGGGACATCAGGAAACACCACTTCTTCCAGAGTATTGACTGGGTCTCCGTGGAAAGCCTTAGGATGCCCCCACCACACGTCCCTGTAGTAAGTACATGTAAAGAATTTAACCCCTTAACCCTGGAGCTTTTTTCGGTTGGCGTTTTCGTTTTTCGCTCCCCTCCTTCCCGAGCCATAACTTTTTTATTTTTCTCTCAATATGGCCATGTGAGGGCTTTTTTTTTGCGAGACAAGTTGTACTTTTGAACAACACCATCATGTCGTGTACTAAAAAATGGGAAAAAAATTCCAAGTGCGTTGAAATTGCAAAAAAAGTGCAATCCAACACTTGTTTTTTTATTTGGCGTTTTTGCTAGGTTCACTAAATTCTAAAACTGACCTGCCATTATGATTCTCCAATTCATTTCGAGTTCATAGAAACCAAACATGTTTAGTAGTGATGAGCTAATATACTCGTTACTCGAGATTTCCCAAGCACGCCCGGGTGTCCTCCGAGTATTTTTTAGTGCTCGGAGATTCAGTTTTCCTCACCTCAGCTGATTGATTTACATCTGTTAGCCAGCATAAGTACATGTGGGGATTCCCTAGCAACGAGGCAACCCCCACATGTATGCTGGCTAACAGATGTAAATCATTCAGCTGCGGCGATGAAAACAATCTCTGAGCACAAAAAAATACTCAGGAGGACACTCAAGCGTGCTCGAGAAATCTCGATTAACGAGTATATTCACTCATCACTAATGTTTAGGTTCTTTTTTATGTAAGAGGTGAAAAAAATTCCAAACGTTGCTAAAAATAAAAAAATGCGCAATTTTCCGAGACCCGTAGCGTCTCCACTTTTCGTCATCTGGGGTTAGGTGAGGGTTTATTTTTTGCGTGCTGAGCTGACATTTTTAATGATACTATTTTGGTGCAGATACATTCTTTTGATCGCCTGCTATAGCATTTTAATACAATGTCGCGGCAACCAAAAAAATTTAATTCTGGCGTTTTGACTTTTTTTCTCTCTACGACCTATAGCTTTCAGGTTAACCCTTTTTGCTATTGATAGATCGGGTGATTCTGAATGCGGCAATACCAAATATGTGTAGGTTTGATTGTTTTATTTTGAATAGGGTGAAAGGGGGGTGATTTGAACTTTTATATTTTTTTTATTTTTTAAAAAACATTTTGTTTTTACTTTTGCCATGCTTCAATAGCCTCCATGGGAGGCTAGAAGCTGCCACAACTTGATCGAGTCTGCTACATAGAGGCGATGCTCAGATCGCCTCTATGTAGCAGAATTACAGACTTGATGAGTGCTGACCACAGGGTGGCTCTCATAGCAATCCGTCATCAACAACTACAGAGTTCTCAAGGAGACCTCTGGTTGTCATGTCGACACACCGATTACCCCCAATCATGTGACAGGGTCATCGGTGTATACTTTTCCGGCCGGATGGCTGGAAGCGATTGTTAAATGCCGCTGTCAGAGTTTGACAGCGGTATTTAACTAGTTAATAGGCGTGAGTGGATCGCGATTCCACCCGCAACATGTTCAAAAGAGCTGACATGTCCCGGCGTTGATGCGGGTTCACCGCCGGAGCCCACATCAAAGCGGGGGATACTGCCATCGGACGTAATATTCCGTCCAATGGCAGAAAGGGTTAAAGAGGTAGCTAGGGGGAAAGATAGCGCAATAGGGTTTTATCCGGACAACAATATTGTCCATATAAACATTTATGCTCAACTGGTGTGGTGGTATGAAACAGAACACTAAATTGTCATGGATATTGGGAATCCCAGCTGCTGCAGCACCTCCGGTTTGGCGAATCAAGCTTAATATTAGACTACCGTATATACTCGTGTATAAGCTGACCCGAGAATAAGCTGAGGCACCTAATTTTGAAACAAAAAACAGTGAAAACTCCAGTATAAGCAGGGTATGCATTGTCCCCTCATCCCCATCCTGGTATGCATTGTCCCCTCATCCCCATCCTTCTCTGCATAGCTGCTCATTCCCATCCTTGTCTGCATGGCTACTTATTCCCATCCTTGTCTGCATTGCTACTTATTCCCATCCTTGTCTGCATGGCTCCTTATTCCTATCCTTGTCTGCATGACTCCTTATTCCAATCTTTGTCTGCATGGCTCCTTATCCCCATTCTTATATACATGGTTCCTCATCCTTATCCTCGCATGTGTGGTCCCCATGAGAAAAGCATAAACAAACAAAAACATCCTACTTGCCTTCCCTGCGTGCCCTTGAAGCATCTTGTTCCGGTGCCAGCAGCTCCTGCGGCCGAGCAATCATGGGTCCCCGATCATTAAGGGAATGAATATTCTCCTCTCTCCACCCCTATGGGAGTGGAAAGAGGTGAATAATCATTACCTTAATGAGCGGGCACCCGTGATAGCCAGGCGGCTGCGGCTGTAACTGTGGACGCTATAAGAGAAATGGATATTCATTGCCAGTGCAGTGAATATTCATTTCTCTTTAGCAGTGGGCAAAGCCTTTAGCCGCAGCCGCTGTCTCTTGCCTCTGTGACCCGCTGCTCCACCGCTCCCCCTCCCCCACCGTTTTCTGGGACAATGACTCATGTATAAGCTGATGGGGGCTTTTTTAGCACAAAAAAAGTACTGAAAAACTCGGTTTATACACGAGTATATATGGTAATAGTGGAATAATAATAATAATCTTTATTTTTATATAGCGCTTTACAGGTTGCACACATTATCATCGCTGTCCATGATGGGGCTCACAATCTAAATTCCCTATCAGTATGTCTTTGAAGTGTGGGAGGAAACCCACGCCAACATGGGGAGAACATACAAACTCCTTGCAGATGTTGTCCTTGATGGGATTTGAAGTCAGGACCCCAGCGCTGCAAGACAGCAGTGCTAACCTCTGAGCCACTGTGCTGCCTGGAAAACGGGTATCCTGCGCTGCTGGTATTGATCCAATCAAAAATGTAATTAGCCATATATTTAAAAAAAAAAAGAAAAAAGTTTTACCTTATTTTTAATCCTCGTAGTGTAGTTTAATTTAAGATCGCTTGCGCACTTCTCCTGCATACTTACCACAGTATTGTAGCATACAGCATAAATGGACATCTACTATGAAGCTTGGCCTATACATTCAGCCATGCAGCTCATCGGCCCCACGTGATCGTGTTGCGGGTGGCTGGTTGGCGACAATAATCGCACTACTTAAATGCTACAGTGAGTGATTGACAATGATATTTAAATAGTTAAATAGCAGCAATTAGCTGTGTCGCCAAGATAGGTTATTAACGGCAGCTGTAGGCTATGAATTACAGCTGTCATCTGCCCTGTTGGGCGCCTCCTGTGCTCACTCCATATAGGCGCACCCCACACATGTATGGCAGGGTGCACAAAGGAGTTAATTATAAACATATAAGCATTTATATGCACAGAGTCCTAATATTTTCATCTAACGGATATGATGTTTTATCTTAGCATTAATGCCACAGGCATTATGTTGGCTGGTGGTGGAATAGTGATTATACATATTAACACCTTTGCGACATGCGCCGTACTAGAACTGCATATGTCACTTCTCTCCCTTTGATTGTGGTCTTCAGTGGTGAGCCCACATCTTTCCCGAGGCATGTCAGCTGTTTTGAACAGCTGACATGTGCCCTGAACAGCCTCGGGTGGAATCGCGATCCACCCGTGGCTATTTACCCGTTAATTGTCGCTGTAAAACTCTTCCAGCCATCGAGCCAGAAATCAGCCCACCGGTGACCCGTCACGTGATCGCGGGTCACCGTTGGGTTGGCATGACAACCAGAGGTCTCCTGGAGATCTCTATGGTTGTCACTTCCGGCTTGCTGTGAGCGCCGCCCAGTGGTTGGTGCTCATAGCAAGTTAGGTATTCTGCTACATAGAGGCGATGTGATCATCGCCTATATGTAGCAGATAGGGTTATGGCAGCTTCTAGCCTCCCATGGAGACTATTGAAGCATGCCAAAAGTAAAAAAAAAAAAGTTAAAAAAAAATTAAAAAAATATATAAAAGTTCAAATCACTGACCTTTCGCTGCATTCAAAATAAAACAATAAAAAAAGTCAAATATACACATATTTGGTATCACCGCATTCAGAATTGCCCGATCTATCAATAAAAAAGGATTAATCTAATCGCTGAACGGCATAGCGAGAAAAAAAGTAAATACGCCAGAATTACATTTTTTTTGGTCGCCACGATATTGCATTAAAATGCAATAATGGGTGATCAAAAGATCGTATCTGCACCAAAATGGCATCAATAAAAACTTCAGCTCGGCAAGCAAGAAATAAGCCCTAACACTACCCGAGATTACAAAAAATGGAGATGCTACGGGACTCGGAAAATGGTGCAATTTGTTTTTAACAAAGTTTGGATTTTTGGTGTGTAGGAACTCGTAATGGCCTGGAGAATCATAATGGCAGGTCAGTTTTAGCATTTGGTGAACATGGTAAAAAAATACAAAACAATGTTGTGGAATTGCACTTTTTTTTAGAATTTCACTGCACATGGGATTTGTTTCACAAAAGTACAACTTGTTCTGCAAAAAACAAGCCCTCATATGGCCATATTGACGGAAAAAAAAAATCTTATGGCCTTTGGAAGAAGGGGAGCGAAAAACAGAAAAGCAAAAACGAAAATGGGCTGCGGTGCAAAGGGGTTAATAGGAATTTGTTGGTAAGTTTCGGCCAATCTTTGTAGAACATATTACGAGGATGTGTAGGAAGGAGAACTTTTTATCTATCTGTCACTGATCCTTGTTAATGTGAAAACTTTAGATGATCGTGTTATCCAGATAGTTTGAGTTAGGATGGTAATGATGGGACATGATTGTTATTATAATGTTCTTCTCTGTCTTTTCTTTATAGCCAACTAAGACTCTTCACAAACCCAGAAAATTTGATCTGGAAATGATGGAAGAAGAAGAGGCCAGTAAGTGCCATTTGTCATCTAAAGGCCAGGCCATATTCAGAGGGTTTTCATTCATCAACTCGAAGACATGCCACGTGGAGAAGACCAACCTGGAAGGACCGCCACACAACAGAGAAGCTGGTAGCTAGGTGGTAAGTGGAAGAGCCAAAACATCTGCGCTGGATCTTTATTACTGGTGAGCACATTTCATCTTATATGTGACAGCACTTACACCGGTCACCGGCTCCCAGCTCCACCATTTACTTCAGCAGAATGCAGACTGTTATGGGATTAGCTATTTACCATCATACTGTGTATATGTGCATCATACTGTATATAGGGGAATATGGGCCATCATATTGTGTATAGGTAGGGGGCTATGGGGCATCATAATGTGTATAAGGGGCTATGGGGCATCATAACATGTATAGGGATGTACAGAGGGCTATAGACATCATAATGTGTATATAGTGCTATGGGCATCATACTGTATATAGGGAAATATGGGCAATCATATTGTGTATAGGTAGAGGGCTATGGGGCATCATACTGTGTGTAAGGGGCTATGGGGCATCATAATGTGTATAGGGATGTATAGAGGGCTATGGGCATCATAATGTGAATATAGTGCTATGGGCTACATACTGTATATAGGGGAATATGGACCATCATATTGTGTATAGGTTGGGGGCTATGGAGCATCAAACTTTGTATAAGGGGCTATGGGGCATCATAACATGTATAGGGAAGTACAGAGGGCTATGGGTATCATAATGTGTATATAGTGCTATGGGCATCATACTGTATATAGGGAAATATGGGCAATCATATTGTGTATAGGTAGAGGGCTATGGGGCATCATACTGTGTGTAAGGGGCTATGGGGCATCATAATGTGTATAGGGATGTATAGAGGGCTATGGGCATCATAATGTGTATATAGTGCTATGGGCATCATCCTGTGTATAAGGTTTATGGGCCATCATATTGTGTATAGGTAGGGGGCTATGGGGCATCATACTGTGTATAGGACTATATAGAGGGCTATGGGCATCATAATGTGTATATAGTGCTAAGGGCATCATACTATGTATAGGGTTTATGGGCTATCATACTGTGTTTAAGAGGCTATGAGGCATCATACCGAGAATAGGGGGCTATGGGCCATCATTCTGTGTATAGTGGGCTATAAGACATCATATTGTGTGTATATACAGGGCTATGGTGCATCACACTATGTATAGGAAGCTATGGAGCATTATACTGTGTATAGGAGTTAACGATACATCATACAATGTATAGGAGGCTATGTGGAATCATACTGTGTCTAGGGGTCTATGGGCGATTATACAGTTTATAATACACTGTGAGGCATCATACCAATTACAGAGAACTATGGGGCATCATAGAGAATATAGGATGTTGCTTGGCATCAAAATGTGTATAGGGGGCTATGCAGCATCATACTGTGGATAGGAGGCTATGAAGTATCATACCGTATATAGGGCGCAATGGAAGATCGTATTGTATATAGAGGACTATGGAGCATCATACTGAGTATAGGAAGCAACGAGGCATCATACTGTGTATAGGGGGTTATAAAGCATCATACAGTGCATAGGAGGCTAAGGAACATCATATTGTTTATAGTGGACTATGGAATGTCATAATGTACAGGGCAACATACAATGTATAGGAGGCGATGGGACATCAGACCATTTATAGAAGTCTGTGGGGCATGACAATCTGCATAAGGGGCTATGAGACATCATACTGTGTGTAGGGGACGAAGCGGCATCAAACTGTGTTTAGGAGGCTATTGAAGATCAAGTGGTATATATGGGACTATGGGGCATCACATCATATAATGGAGGCTACACACCATATAATGGAGGCTGTGTGGCATCATGTTGTAAATAGGAGACTATGGAGCATCATACTTAGTATATGATGCCACGAGGCATCATACTGTGTATCGGGGGTTATACAGAATCATACTGTGCATAGGAGGCTAAGGGACATCATGTTGTTTATAGTGGACTATGGAACATCGTAATGTACAGGGGATGTGGCAAACACACAATGTATAGGAGGCGATGGAACATCAAACCATTTATAGAAGTCTGTGGGGCATGACAAACTGCATAAGGGGCTATGAGACATCATACTGTGTGTAGGGGACAAAGGGGCATCAAGCTGGGTTTAGGAGGCTATTGAAGATCATTTTGTAAATATGAGACTATGGGGCATCACACTATGTGGCATCATGTTGTAAATAGGAGACTATGGAGCATCATAATGTGTATAGGGGGCTATGGGCTACCATACAGTGTATGGGGAGCTATGGGCTACCATACTGTGCATGCGGAACTATGGGCTACCATACTGTGTATATGGAGATATAGGCTACCGTACTATGTACGTGGAGATATGCGCTATCATACTGTGTATGGGGAGATATAGGCTACCATACTGTGTAAGGGGAGATATGGGCTACCATACTGTGTAAGGGGAGATATGGGCTACAATACTGTTTATGGGGAGCTTTGGGCTATCAGGGCTTTGCATCTCAATTGTAGACATGTGGGAGACTCATGTATAGGAGGCGATGGGACATCAGACCATTTATAGAAGTCTGTGGGGCATGACAATCTGCATAAGGGGCTATGAGACATCATACTGCGTGTAGGGGACAAAGGGGCATCAAACTGTGTTTAGGAGGCTATTGAAGATCATTTTGTATATGTGGGACTATGGGGCATCATAATGTGTATAGGGGGCTATGGGCTAACATACAGTGTATGGGGAGCTATGGGCTACCATACTGTGTATGGGCACTTATGGGTTACCATACTGTGCATGCGGAGCTATGGGCTACCATACTGTGTATATGGAGATATAGGCTACCGTACTATGTACGTGGAGATATGGGCTACTGTACTGTGTATGGGGAGCCATGAGCTGCCATACTGTGTATGGGGAGATATGGGCTACCACACTGCGTATGTGGAGATATGAGCTACCATACTGTGTATGGGGAGATATGGGCTAACATACTGTGTATGGGGAGATATGGGCTACCATACTGAGTATGGGGAGATATGGGCTACCATACTGTGCATGTGGATATATAGGCTACCATACTGCGTATGGGGAGCTATGGGCTACCATACTGTGTATGGGGAGCTATGGGCTACCATACTGTGTATGGGGAGCTATGGGCTACCATACTGTGTATGGGGAGCTATGGGCTACCATACTGTGTATGGGGAGATATGGGCTACCATACTGTGTATGGGGAGCTATGGGCTCCCATACTGTGTATGGGGAGCTATGGGCTCCCATACTGTGTATGGGGAGCTATGGGCTACCATACTGTGTATGGGGAGCTATGGGCTACCATACTGTGTATGGGGAGCTATGGGCTACCATACTGTGTATGGGGAGATATGGGCTACCATACTGTGTATGGGTAGCATTGGGTTTCCATACTGTGCATGGGGAGCTATGGGCTACCATACTGTGTATGGAGACATGGGCTCCATACTGTGTATGGGGAGCTATGGGCTACCATACTGTGTATGGGGAGCAATGGGCTTCCATACTGTGCATGGGGAGCTATGGGCTACCATCCTGTGTATGGGGAGATATGGGCTACCATACTGTGTATGGGGAGCAATGGGCTTCCATACTGTGCTAGGTCGCTATGGGCTACCATACTGTGTATGAGGAGCAATGGGCTTCCATACTGTGCATGGGGAGCTATAGGCTACCATCCTGTGTATGGGGAGATATGGGCTACCATACTGTGTATGGGGAGCAATGGGCTTCCATACTGTGCATGGGGAGCTATGGGCTACCATCCTGTGTATTGGGAGATATGGGCTACCATACTGCGCAAGAGGAGATATGGGCTTCCATACTATGCATGGGGAGATATGGGCTACCATACTGTGCATGGGGAGATATGGGCTTCCATACTGTGCATGGGGTGCTATGGGCTACCATACTGTGTATGAGGAGCAATGGGATTCCTCCTGTGCATGGGGAGCTATGGGCTTCCATACCGCGCATGGAGAGATATAGGCTACCACACTGTGTATGCGGAATTATGGGCTACCATACTGTGCCTGTGGAGATATAGGCTACTATACTGTGTATGGGTAGATATGGGCTACCATACAGAGTATGGGGAGATATGGGCTTCCATACTGTGTATGGGAAGCTATGGGCTACCGAACTGTGTATGGGGAGGTATGGGCTACCATACTGTGTATGGGGAGGTATGGGCTACCATACTGTGTAAGGAGAGATATATGCTACCATACTGAGTATGCAGAGATATGGGCTACCACACTGTGTATGGGGAGTTATGGGTTAACTTACTGTGTATGGGGAGATATGGGCTACCATACTGTGTATGGGGAGATATGGGCTACCATACTGTGTATGGGGAGCTATAGGCTACCATACTGTGTATGGGGAGATATGGGCTACCATACTGTGTATGGGGAGAAATGGGCTACCGAACTGTGTATGGGGAGCTATGGGCTACCAAACTATGTATGGGGAGTTATGTGCTACCATACTGTGTATGTGGAGATATGGGCTACCATACTGTGTATGTTGAGATATAGGCTACCATACTGTGTATGGGGAGATATAGGCTACCATACTGTGTATGGGGAGCTATGGGCTACCATACTGTGTATGGGGAGATAAGGGGTACCATACTGTGTATGTGGAGATATAGACTACCATACTATGTACGGGGAGATATGGGCTACCATACTGTGCATGGGGAGCTATGGGCTACCATACTGTATATGAGGAGCTATGGGCCACCATATTGTATATGGGGAGATATGGGCTTCCATATTGTGTATGGGAAGATATGGGCTACCATACTGTGAATGGGGAGATATGGGCTACCATATTGTATATGAGGAGCTATGGGCTACCATATTGTGTATGGGGAGAGATGGGCTACCATACTGTGTATGTGGAGGTATAGGCTACCATATTGTATATGAGGAGCTATGGGCTACACATATTGTGTATGGGGAGATATGGGCTACCATACTGTGTATGTGGAGGTATAGGCTACCATACTGTGTATGGGGAGGTATGAGCTACCATACTGAGTATGAGGAGCAATGGGCTTCCATACTGTGCATGGGGAGCTATGGGCTACCATCCTGTGTATGGGGAAATATGCGCTGCCATACTGTGTATGGGGAGATATGGGCTTCCACACTGTGTATGGGAAGCTATGGGCTACCGAACTGTGTATGGGGAGATGTGGGCTACCATACTGTGCATGGGGAGATATGGGCTACCATACTGTGTATGGGGAGATATGGGCTATAATACTGTGAATAGGGATACATGGGCTACCATACTGTGTATGGGGAGATATGGGCTACCATACTGTGTATGGGGAGATATAGGCTACCATAATGTGTATGGGGAGATCTGGTCTGCCATACTGTGTATGGGGAGATATGGGCTACCATATTGTGTATGGGGAGTTATGGTCTACCATACTGTGCATGCGGAGTTATGGGCTACTATACTGTGTATGGGGAGATATGGGCTACCATACTGTGAATGGGAAACTATGGGCTACCGAACTGTGTATGGGGAGATGTGGGCTACCAAACTGTGTATGGAGAGATATATGCTACCATACTGTGTATGGGGAGGTATAGGCTACCATACTGTGTATGGGGAGGTATGAGCTACCATACTGAGTATGAGGAGCAATGGGCTTCCATACTGTGCATGGGGAGCTATGGGCTACCATCCTGTGTATGGGGAAATATGCGCTGCCATACTGTGTATGTGGAGGTATAGGCTACTATACTGTGTATGGGGAGATATGGGCTACCATACTGTGTATGGGGAGATATGGGCTTCCACACTGTGTATGGGAAGCTATGGGCTACAGAACTGTGTATGGGGAGATGTGGGCTACCATACTGTGCATGGGGAGATATGGGCTACCATACTGTGTATGGGGAGATATGGGCTACCATACTGTGTATGGGGAGATATGGGCTATAATACTGTGAATAGGGATACATGGGCTACCATACTGTATATGGGGAGATATGGGCTACCATACTGTGTATGGGAAGATATAGGCTACCATAATGTGTATGGGGAGATCTGGTCTGCCATACTGTGTATGGGGAGATATGGGCTACCATACTGTGTATGGGGAGATATGGGGTATCAGGGCTCTGCTTCTCAGTTATAGACATGTGTGATAATCTTCACATTTTTATACCGGTGGTTACATTTCATCTCATCCATGACAGCACTAACACCCAGTGCTGTGTTGGGTAAGAGGGAAATAAATAGGTGAGTGATGGCCAGCTATTAAGTGGTGGAGGAGGCTGGATTTTTTTTTTTTACATTAGCACATGTCTACAATAATTCCATCTTTATGGTTCTATATATAGATTTACACTCTGTATATAAAACATAAGAAATACCGGTAATTGAATTTCCCCAACACTATGAAAATGCATCATAGTTTTGGGGAAATAGGTGAGTGATGGCCGGCTATGTAGGGGTGGAGGAGGCCGGATTTTTTTTTTTTTTTTTAAATAGGCTACCATACTGTGTATGTGGAACTGTGGGCTTCCATACTGTGCATGGGGACTTATAGGCTACCATACTGTGTATATGGATATATAGGCTACTATATTGTGTATGGTAAGATATGGGCTACAAAACTATGTATGGGGAGTTATGTGCTACCATACTGTGTATGTTGAGATATAGGCTACCATACTGTATATGGGGAGATATGGGCTACCATACTGTGTATGGGGAGATATGGGCTACCATACTGTGTATGGGGAGATATGGGCTATAATACTGTGAATAGGGATACATGGGCTACCATACTGTGTATGGGGAGATATGGGCTACCATACTGTGTATGGGGAGATATAGGCTACCATACTGTGTATGGGGAGATATGGGCTACCATACTGTATATGAGGAGCTATGGCCTACCATATTATGTATGGGGAGATATGGGCTGCCATACTGTGCATGGGGAGATATGGGCTACCATACTGTGTATGGGGAGATATGGGCTACCATACTGTGTATGGGGAGATATGGGCTATAATACTGCGAATAGGGATACATGGGCTACCATACTGTGTATGGGGAGATATGGGCTACCATACTGTGTATGGGGAGATATAGGCTACCATACTGTGTATGGGGAGATCTGGTCTGCCATACTGTGTATGGGGAGATATGGGCTACCATATTGTGTATGGGGAGTTATGGTCTACCATACTGTATATGAGGAGCATTGGGTTTCCATACTGTGCATGGGGAGCTATAGGCTACCATACTGTGTATGGGGAGATATGGGCTACCATACTGTGCATGCGGAGTTATGGGCTACTATACTGTGTATGGGGAGATATGGGCTACCATACTGTGAATGGGAAGCTATGGGCTACCGAACTGTGTATGGGGAGATGTGGGCTACCATACTGTGTATGGGGAGATATGGGGTATCAGGGCTCTGCTTCTCAGTTATAGACATGTGTGATAATCTTCACATTTTTTTACCGGTGATTACATTTCATCTCATCCATGACAGCACTAACACCCAGTGCTGTGTTGGGTAAGAGGGAAATAAATAGGTGAGTGATGGCCAGCTATTAAGGGGTGGAGGAGGCTGGATTTTTTTTTTTTACATTAGCACATGTCTACAATAATTCCATCTTTACGGTACTATATATAGATTTACACTCTGTATATAAAACATAAGAAATACCGGTAATTGAATTTCCCCAACACTATGAAAATGCATCATAGTTTTGGGGAAATAGGTGAGTGATGGCCGGCTATTTAGGGGTGGAGGAGGCCGGATTTTTTATTTATTTTTTTAAATAGGCTACCATACTGTGTATGTGGAGCTGTGGGCTGCCATACCGTGTATGGGGACTTATAGGCTACCATACTGTGTATATGGATATATAGGCTACTATATTGTGTATGGGGAGATATGGGCTACCATACTGTGTATGGGGAGCAATGGGCTTCCATACTGTGCATGGGGAGCTATGGGCTACCATACTGTGTATGAGGAGCAATGGGCTTCCATACTGTGCATGGGGAGCTATGGGCTACCATCCTGTGTATGAGGAGATATGGGCTACCATACTGCGCAAGAGGAGATATGGGCTTCCATACTGTGCATGGGGAGATATGGGCTACCATACTGTGCATGGGGAGATATGGGCTTCCATACTGTGCATGGGGTGCTATGGGCTACCATACTGTGTATGAGGAGCAATGGGATTTCATCCTGTGCATGGGGAGCTATGGGCTACCATACCGCGCATGGGGAGATATAGGCTACCACACTGTGTATGCGGAGTTATGGGCTACCATACTGTGCCTGTGGAGATATAGGCTACTATACTGTGTATGGGGAGATATGGGCTACCATACAGAGTATAGGGAGATATGGGCTTCCATACTGTGTATGGGAAGCTATGGGCTACCGAACTGTGTATGGGGAGGTATGGGCTACCATACTGTGTATGGGGAGGTATGGGCTACCATACTGTGTAAGGAGACATATATGCTACCATACTGAGTATGCGGAGATATGGGCTACCACACTGTGTATGGGGAGATATGGTCTACCATACTGTATTTGAGGAGCATTGGGTTTCCATACTGTGCATGGGGAGCTATAGGCTACCATACTATGTATGGGGAGACATGGGCTACCATACTGTGTATGGGGAGATATGAGCTTCCATACTGTGTATGGGTAGCATTGGGTTTCCATACTGTGCATGGGGAGCTATGGGCTACCATACTGTGTAAGGAGAGATATATGCTTCCATACTGAGTATGCGGAGATATGGGCTACCACACTGTGTATGGGGAGTTATGGGTTAACGTACTGTGTATGGGGAGATATGGGCTACCATACTGTGTATGGGGAGATATGGGCTACCATACTGTGTATGGGGAGATATGGGCTACCATACTGTGTATGGGGAGATATGGGCTGCCATAATGTGCAGGTGGAGACATAGGCTACCATACTGTATATAGGGAGATATGGGCTACCATAATGTGCATGTGGAGACATAGGCTACCATACTGTGTATGGGGAGATATGGGCTACCATAATGTGCATGTGGAGACATAGGCTACCATACTGTGTATGGGGAGCCATGGGCTACCATACTGTGTATGGGGAGATATGGGCTACCATACTGTGTATGGGGAGATATGGGCTACCATACTGTGTATGGGGAGATATGGGCTATAATACTGTGAATAGGGATACATGGGCTACCATACTGTGTATGGGGAGATATGGGCTACCATACTGTGTATGGGGAGATATAGGCTACCATAATGTGTATGGGGAGATCTGGTCTGCCATACTGTGTATGGGGAGATATGGGCTACCATATTGTGTATGGGGAGTTATGGTCTACCATACTGTGCATGCGGAGTTATGGGCTACTATACTGTGTATGGGGAGATATGGGCTACCGAACTGTGTATGTTGAGATGTGGGCTACCAAACTGTGTATGGAGAGATATATGCTACCATACTGTGTATGGGGAGGTATAGGCTACCATACTGTGTATGGGGAGGTATGAGCTACCATACTGAGTATGAGGAGCAATGGGCTTCCATACTGTGCATGGGGAGCTATGGGCTACCATCCTGTGTATGGGGAAATATGCGCTGCCATACTGTGTATGTGGAGGTATAGGCTACTATACTGTGTATGGGGAGATATGGGCTACCATACTGTGTATGGGGAGATATGGGCTTCCACACTGTGTATGGGAAGCTATGGGCTACCGAACTGTGTATGGGGAGATGTGGGCTACCATACTGTGCATGGGGAGATATGGGCTACCATACTGTGTATGGGGAGATATGGGCTATAATACTGTGAATAGGGATACATGGGCTACCATACTGTATATGGGGAGATATGGGCTACCATACTGTGTATGGGGAGATATAGGCTACCATAATGTGTATGGGGAGATCTGGTCTGCCATACTGTGTATGGGGAGATATGGGCTACCATATTGTGTATGGGGAGTTATGGTCCACCATACTGTGCATGCGGAGTTATGGGCTACTATACTGTGTATGGGGAGATATGGGCTACCATACTGTGAATGGGAAGCTATGGGCTACCGAACTGTGTATGAGGAGATGTGGGCTACCAAACTGTGTATGGGGAGATATGGGCTACCATACTGTGTATGGGGCGATATGGGGTATCAGGGCTCTGCTTCTCAGTTATAGACATGTGTGATAATCTTCACATTTTTATACCGGTGGTTACATTTCATCTCATCCATGACAGCACTAACACCCAGTGCTGTGTTGGGTAAGAGGGAAATAAATAGGTGAGTGATGGCCAGCTATTAAGGGGTGGAGGAGGCTGGATTTTTTTTTTTTACATTAGCACATGTCTACAATAATTCCATCTTTATGGTTCTATATATAGATTTACACTCTGTATATAAAACATAAGAAATACCGGTAATTGAATTTCCCCAACACTATGAAAATGCATCATAGTTTTGGGGAAATAGGTGAGTGATGGCCGGCTATATAGGGGTGGAGGAGGCCGGATTTTTTTTTTTTTTTTAAATAGGCTACCATACTGTGTATGTGGAACTGTGGGCTTCCATACTGTGCATGGGGACTTATAGGCTACCATACTGTGTATATGGATATATAGGCTACTATATTGTGTATGGTAAGATATGGGCTACAAAACTATGTATGGGGAGTTATGTGCTACCATACTGTGTATGTTGAGATATAGGCTACCATACTGTATATGGGGAGATATGGGCTACCATACTGTGTATGGGGAGATATGGGCTATAATACTGTGAATAGGGATACATGGGCTACCATACTGTATATGAGGAGCTATGGCCTACCATATTGTGTATGGGGAGATATGGGCTGCCATACTGTGTATGGAGAGATATGAGCTACCATACTGTGTATGGGAAGCTATGGGCTACCGAACTGTGTATGGGGAGATGTGGGCTACCATACTGTGCATGGGGAGATATGGGCTACCATACTGTGTATGGGGAGATATAGGCTACAATACTGTGTATGGGGAGATATGGGCTACCATACTGTGTATGGGGAGATATGGGCTATAATACTGCGAATAGGGATACATGGGCTACCATACTGTGCCTGTGGAGATATAGGCTACTATACTGTGTATGGGGAGATATGGGCTACCATACAGAGTATGGGGAGATATGGGCTTCCATACTGTGTATGGGAAGCTATGGGCTACCGAACTGTGTATAGGGAGGTATGGGCTACCATACTGTGTATGGGGAGGTATGGGCTACCATACTGTGTAAGGAGACATATATGCTACCATACTGAGTATGCGGAGATATTGGCTACCACACTGTGTATGCGGACATATGGTCTACCATACTGTATTTGAGGAGCATTGGGTTTCCATACTGTGCATGGGGAGCTATAGGCTACCATACTATGTATGGGGAGATATGGGCTACCATACTGTGTATGGGGAGATATGAGCTTCCATACTGTGTATGGGTAGCATTGGGTTTCCATACTGTGCATGGGGAGCTATGGGCTACCATACTGTGTATGGAGACATGAGCTACCATACTGTGTATGGGGAGCTATGGGCTACCATACTGTGTATGGGGAGCAATGGGCTTCCATACTGTGCATGGGGAGCTATGGGCTACCATCCTGTGTATGGGGAGATATGGGCTACCATACTGTGTATGGGGAGCAATGGGCTTCCTTACTGTGCTAGGTCGCTATGGGCTACCATACTGTGTATGAGGAGCAATGGGCTTCCATACTGTGCATGGGGAGCTATGGGCTACCATCCTGTGTATGGGGAGATATGGGCTACCATACTGTGTATGGGGAGCAATGGGCTTCCATACTGTGCATGGGGAGCTATGGGCTACCATACTGTGTATGAGGAGCAATGGGCTTCCATACTGTGCATGGGGAGCTATGGGCTACCATCCTGTGTATGGGGAGATATGGGCTGCCATACTGCGCAAGAGGAGATATGGGCTTCCATACTGTGCATGGGGAGATATGGGCTACCGAACTGTGTATGGGGAGGTATGGGCTACCATACTGTGTATGGGGAGGTATGGGCTACCATACTGTGTAAGGAGAGATATATGCTACCATACTGAGTATGCAGAGATATGGGCTACCACACTGTGTATGGGGAGTTATGGGTTAACTTACTGTGTATGGGGAGATATGGGCTACCATACTGTGTATGGGGAGATATGGGCTACCATACTGTGTATGGGGAGATATGGGCTACCATACTGTGTAAGGGGAGATATGGGCTACCATACTGTGTATGGGGAGATATGGGCTACCATACTGTGTATGGGGAGATATGGGCTACCATACTGTGTATGTGGAAATATGGGCTACCATACTGTGTATGGGGAGATGTGGGGTACCATACTGTGCATGGGGAGATATGGGCTACCATAATGTGCAGGTGGAGACATAGGCTACCATACTGTATATGGGGAGATATGGGCTACCATAATGTGCATGTGGAGACATAGGCTACCATACTGTGTATGGGGAGCCATGGGCTACCATACTGTGTATGGGGAGATATGGGCTACCATACTGTGTATGGGGAGATATGGGCTATAGTACTGTGAATAGGGATACATGGGCTACCATACTGTGTATGGGGAGATATGGGCTACCATACTGTGTATGGGGAGATATAGGCTACCACACTGTGTATGGGGAGATATGGGCAACCATACTGTATATGAGGAGCTATGGCCTACCATTTTGTGTATGGGGAGATATGGGCTACCATACTGTGTATGGGGAGATATGGGCTGCCATACTGTGTATGTGGAGGTATAGGCTACTATACTGTGTATGGGGAGATATGGGCTACCATACTGTGTATGGGAAGCTATGGGCTACCGAACTGTGTATGGGGAGATGTGGGCTACCATACTGTGCATGGGGAGATATGGGCTACCATACTGTGTATGGGGAGATATAGGCTACCATACTGTGTATGGGGAGATATGGGCTACCATACTGTGTATGGGGAGATATGGGCTATAATACTGCGAATAGGGATACATGGGCTACCATACTGTGTATGGGGAGATATGGGCTACCATACTGTGTATGGGGAGATATAGGCTACCATACTGTGTATGGGGAGATATGGGCTACCATACTGTGTATGGGGAGATATGGTCTACCATACTGTATTTGAGGAGCATTGGGTTTCCATACTGTGCATGGGGAGCTATAGGCTACCATACTATGTATGGGGAGATATGGGCTACCATACTGTGTATGGGGAGATATGAGCTTCCATACTGTGTATGGGTAGCATTGGGTTTCCATACTGTGCATGGGGAGCTATGGGCTACCATACTGTGTATGGAGACATGGGCTACCATACTGTGTATGGGGAGCAATGGGCTTCCATACTGTGCTAGGTCGCTATGGGCTACCATACTGTGTATGAGGAGCAATGGGCTTCCATACTGTGCATGGGGAGCTATGGGCTACCATACTGTGTATGGGGAGCAATGGGCTTCCATACTGTGCATGGGGAGCTATGGGCTACCATACTGTGTATGAGGAGCAATGGGCTTCCATACTGTGCATGGGGAGATATGGGCTACCATACTGCGCAAGAGGAGATATGGGCTTCCATACTGTGCATGGGGAGATATGGGCTACCATACTGTGCATGGGGAGATATGGGCTTCCATACTGTGCATGGGGTGCTATGGGCTACCATACTGTGTATGAGGAGCAATGGGCTTCCATCCTGTGCATGGGGAGCTATGGGCTACCATACCGCGCATGGGGAGATATAGGCTACCACACTGTGTATGCGGAGTTATGGGCTACCATACTGTGCCTGTGGAGATATAGGCTACTATACTGTGTATGGGGAGATAAGGGCTACCATACAGAGTATGGGGAGATATGGGCTTCCATACTGTGTATGGGAAGCTATGGGCTACCGAACTGTGTATGGGCAGGTATGGGCTATCATACTGTGTATGGGGAGATATGGGCTACCATACTGTGTATGGGGAGATATGGGCTACCATACTGTGTATGGGGAGCTATGGGCTACCATACTGTGTATGGGGAGCTATGGGCTACCATACTGTGTATGGGGAGAAATGGGCTACCATACTGTGTATGGGGAGCTATGGGCTACCAAACTATGTATGGGGAGTTATGTGCTACCATACTGTGTATGTGGAGATATGGGCTACCATACTGTGTATGTTGAGATATAGGCTACCATACTGTGTATGGGGAGATATAGGCTACCATACTGTGTATGGGGAGCTATGGGCTACCATACTGTGTATGGGGAGATATGGGCTACCATACTGTGTATGTGGAGATATAGACTACCATACTATGTACGGGGAGATATGGGCTACCATACTGTGCATGGGGAGCTATGGGCTACCATACTGAATATGAGGAGCTATGGGCCACCATATTGTATATGGGGAGATATGGGCTTCCATATTGTGTATGGGAAGATATGGGCTACCATACTGTGAATGGGGAGATATGGGCTACCATACTGTATATGAGGAGCTATGGGCTACCATATTGTGTATGGGGACATATGGGCTACCATACTGTGTATGTGGAGGTATAGGCTACCATACTGTGTATGGGGAGGTATGTATAGGAAAGAATCAGCCGCACTCAAATGGTTGAAAGTTCAGCAAACTGTGTAGTTTCTTTAATAACATATAAAATAAACATCACCAGGTGCTTTTTTAGGAGGTAACTGGGTGGCGGACTTATTCAATTCGGGTAACGTTTCGACCCCAGCGGGTCTTTATCAAAACCTCACTTATGCCGAAGAGGTAGAGGAAAGGAGAAAGAGCCGAGTTCCCATAGGGCAGCTCTGGTGGAGTTGTGTGGAAGCGCATCCGCCTGGTGGGTGATATGGGGAGGTATGAGCTACCATACTGAGTATGAGGAGCAATGGGCTTCCATACTGTCCATGGGGAGCTATGGGCTACCATCCTGTGTATGGGGAGATATGGGCTGCCATACTGTGTATGTGGAGGTATAGGCTACTATACTGTGTATGGGGAGATATGGGCTACCATACTGTGTATGGGGAGATATGGGCTTCCACACTGTGTATGGGAAGCTATGGGCTACCGAACTGTGTATGGGGAGATGTGGGCTACCATACTGTGCATGGGGAGATATGGGCTACCATACTGTGTATGGGGAGATATGGGCTACCATACTGTGTATGGGGAGATATGGGCTATAATACTGCAAATAGGGATACATGGGCTACCATACTGTGTATGGGGAGATATGGGCTACCATACTGTGTATGGGGAGATATAGGCTACCATACTGTGTATGGGGAGATCTGGTCTGCCATACTGTGTATGGGGAGATATGGGCTACCATATTGTGTATGGGGAGTTATGGTCTACCATACTGTATATGAGGAGCATTGGGTTTCCATACTGTGCATGGGGAGCTATAGGCTACCATACTGTGTATGGGGAGATATGGGCTACCATACTGTGCATGCGGAGTTATGGGCTACTATACTGTGTATGGGGAGATATGGGCTACCATACTGTGAATGGGAAGCTATGGGCTACCGAACTGTGTATGGGGAGATGTGGGCTACCATACTGTGTATGGGGAGATATGGGGTATCAGGGCTCTGCTTCTCAGTTATAGACATGTGTGATAATCTTCACATTTTTTTACCGGTGATTACATTTCATCTCATCCATGACAGCACTAACACCCAGTGCTGTGTTGGGTAAGAGGGAAATAAATAGGTGAGTGATGGCCAGCTATTAAGGGGTGGAGGAGGCTGGATTTTTTTTTTTTACATTAGCACATGTCTACAATAATTCCATCTTTACGGTACTATATATAGATTTACACTCTGTATATAAAACATAAGAAATACCGGTAATTGAATTTCCCCAACACTATGAAAATGCATCATAGTTTTGGGGAAATAGGTGAGTGATGGCCGGCTATTTAGGGGTGGAGGAGGCCGGATTTTTTTTTTTTTTTTTAAAATAGGCTACCATACTGTGTATGTGGAGCTGTGGGCTGCCATACCGTGTATGGGGACTTATAGGCTACCATACTGTGTATATGGATATATAGGCTACTATATTGTGTATGGGGAGATATGGGCTACCATACTGTGTATGGGGAGCAATGGGCTTCCATACTGTGCATGGGGAGCTATGGGCTACCATACTGTGTATGAGGAGCAATGGGCTTCCATACTGTGCATGGGGAGCTATGGGCTACCATCCTGTGTATGAGGAGATATGGGCTACCATACTGCGCAAGAGGAGATATGGGCTTCCATACTGTGCATGGGGAGATATGGGCTACCATACTGTGCATGGGGAGATATGGGCTTCCATACTGTGCATGGGGTGCTATGGGCTACCATACTGTGTATGAGGAGCAATGGGATTTCATCCTGTGCATGGGGAGCTATGGGCTACCATACCGCGCATGAGGAGATATAGGCTACCACACTGTGTATGCGGAGTTATGGGCTACCATACTGTGCCTGTGGAGATATAGGCTACTATACTGTGTATGGGGAGATATGGGCTACCATACAGAGTATGGGGAGATATGGGCTTCCATACTGTGTATGGGAAGCTATGGGCTACCGAACTGTGTATGGGGAGGTATGGGCTACCATACTGTGTATGGGGAGGTATGGGCTACCATACTGTGTAAGGAGACATATATGCTACCATACTGAGTATGCGGAGATATGGGCTACCACACTGTGTATGGGGAGATATGGTCTACCATACTGTATTTGAGGAGCATTGGGTTTCCATACTGTGCATGGGGAGCTATAGGCTACCATACTATGTATGGGGAGATATGGGCTACCATACTGTGTATGGGGAGATATGAGCTTCCATACTGTGTATGGGTAGCATTGGGTTTCCATACTGTGCATGGGGAGCTATGGGCTACCATACTGTGTATGGAGACATGGGCTACCATGCTGTGTATGGGGAGCTATGGGCTACCATACTGTGTAAGGAGAGATATATGCTTCCATACTGAGTATGCGGAGATATGGGCTACCACACTGTGTATGGGGAGTTATGGGTTAACGTACTGTGTATGGGGAGATATGGGCTACCATACTGTGTATGGGGAGATATGGGCTACCATACTGTGTATGGGGAGATATGGGCTACCATACTGTGTATGGGGAGATATGGGCTGCCATAATGTGCAGGTGGAGACATAGGCTACCATACTGTATATGGGGAGATATGGGCTACCATAATGTGCATGTGGAGACATAGGCTACCATACTGTGTATGGGGAGATATGGGCTACCATACTGTGTATGGGGAGATATGGGCTACCATACTGTGTATGGGGAGCCATGGGCTACCATACTGTGTATGGGGAGATATGGGCTACCATACGGTGTATGGGGAGATATAGGCTACCATACTGTGTATGGGGAGATATAGGCTACCATACTGTGTATGGGGAGATATGGGCTACCATACTGTATATGAGGAGCTATGGCCTACCATATTGTGTATGGGGAGATATGGGCTACCATACTGTGTATGGGGAGATATGGGCTGCCATACTGTGTATGTGGAGGTATAGGCTACTATACTGTGTATGGGGAGATATGGTCTACCATACTGTGTATGGGAAGCTATGGGCTACCGAACTGTGTATGGGGAGATGTGGGCTACCATACTGTGCATGGGGAGATATGGGCTACCATACTGTGTATGGGGAGATATAGGCTACCATACTGTGTATGGGGAGATATGGGCTACCATACTGTGTATGGGGAGATATGGGCTATAATACTGCGAATAGGGATACATGGGCTACCATACTGTGTATGGGGAGATATGGGCTACCATACTGTGTAAGGGGAGATATAGGCTACCATACTGTGTATGGGGAGATATGGGCTACCATACTGTGTATGGGGAGATATGGTCTACCATACTGTATTTGAGGAGCATTGGGTTTCCATACTGTGCATGGGGAGCTATAGGCTACCATACTATGTATGGGGAGATATGGGCTACCATACTGTGTATGGGGAGATATGATCTTCCATACTGTGTATGGGTAGCATTGGGTTTCCATACTGTGCATGGGAAGCTATGGGCTACCATACTGTGTATGGAGACATGGGCTACCATACTGTGTATGGGGAGCTATGGGCTACCATACTGTGTATGGGGAGCAATGGGCTTCCATACTGTGCATGGGGAGCTATGGGCTACCATCCTGTGTATGGGGAGATATGGGCTACCATAATGTGCAGGTGGAGACATAGGCTACCATACTGTATATGGGGAGATATGGGCTACCATAATGTGCATGTGGAGACATAGGCTACCATACTGTGTATGGGGAGATATGGGCTACCATACTGTGTATGGGGAGATATGGGCTACCATACTGTGTATGGGGAGCCATGGGCTACCATACTGTGTATGGGGAGATATGGGCTACCATACTGTGTATGGGGAGATATGGGCTATAGTACTGTGAATAGGGATACATGGGCTACCATACTGTGTATGGGGAGATATGGGCTACCATACTGTGTATGGGGAGATATAGGCTACCATACTGTGTATGGGGAGATATGGGCTACCATACTGTATATGAGGAGCTATGGCCTACCATATTGTGTATTGGGAGATATGGGCTACCATACTGTGTATGGGGAGATATGGGCTGCCATACTGTGTATGTGGAGGTATAGGCTACTATACTGTGTATGGGGAGATATGGTCTACCATACTGTGTATGGGAAGCTATGGGCTACCGAACTGTGTATGGGGAGATGTGGGCTACCATACTGTGCATGGGGAGATATGGGCTACCATACTGTGTATGGGGAGATATAGGCTACCATACTGTGTATGGGGAGATATGGGCTACCATACTGTGTGTGGGGAGATATGGGCTATAATACTGCGAATAGGGATACATGGGCTACCATACTGTGTATGGGGAGATATGGGCTACCATACTGTGTATGGGGAGATATAGGCTACCATACTGTGTATGGGGAGATATGGGCTATAATACTGCGAATAGGGATACATGGGCTACCATACTGTGTATGGGGAGATATGGGCTACCATACTGTGTATGGGGAGATATAGGCTACCATACTGTGTATGGGGAGATCTGGTCTGCCATACTGTGTATGGGGAGATATGGGCTACCATATTGTGTATGGGGAGTTATGGTCTACCATACTGTATATGAGGAGCATTGGGTTTCCATACTGTGCATGGGGAGCTATAGGCTACCATACTGTGTATGGGGAGATATGGGCTACCATACTGTGCATGCGGAGTTATGGGCTACTATACTGTGTATGGGGAGATATGGGCTACCATACTGTGAATGGGAAGCTATGGGCTACCGAACTGTGTATGGGGAGATGTGGGCTACCATACTGTGTATGGGGAGATATGGGGTATCAGGGCTCTGCTTCTCAGTTATAGACATGTGTGATAATCTTCACATTTTTTTACCGGTGATTACATTTCATCTCATCCATGACAGCACTAACACCCAGTGCTGTGTTGGGTAAGAGGGAAATAAATAGGTGAGTGATGGCCAGCTATTAAGGGGTGGAGGAGGCTGGATTTTTTTTTTTTACATTAGCACATGTCTACAATAATTCCATCTTTACGGTACTATATATAGATTTACACTCTGTATATAAAACATAAGAAATACCGGTAATTGAATTTCCCCAACACTATGAAAATGCATCATAGTTTTGGGGAAATAGGTGAGTGATGGCCGGCTATTTAGGGGTGGAGGAGGCCGGATTTTTTTTTTTTTTTAAATAGGCTACCATACTGTGTATGTGGAGCTGTGGGCTGCCATACCGTGTATGGGGACTTATAGGCTACCATACTGTGTATATGGATATATAGGCTACTATATTGTGTATGGGGAGATATGGGCTACCATACTGTGTATGGGGAGCAATGGGCTTCCATACTGTGCATGGGGAGCTATGGGCTACCATACTGTGTATGAGGAGCAATGGGCTTCCATACTGTGCATGGGGAGCTATGGGCTACCATCCTGTGTATGAGGAGATATGGGCTACCATACTGCGCAAGAGGAGATATGGGCTTCCATACTGTGCATGGGGAGATATGGGCTACCATACTGTGCATGGGGAGATATGGGCTTCCATACTGTGCATGGGGTGCTATGGGCTACCATACTGTGTATGAGGAGCAATGGGATTTCATCCTGTGCATGGGGAGCTATGGGCTACCATACCGCGCATGGGGAGATATAGGCTACCACACTGTGTATGCGGAGTTATGGGCTACCATACTGTGCCTGTGGAGATATAGGCTACTATACTGTGTATGGGGAGATATGGGCTACCATACAGAGTATGGGGAGATATGGGCTTCCATACTGTGTATGGGAAGCTATGGGCTACCGAACTGTGTATGGGGAGGTATGGGCTACCATACTGTGTATGGGGAGGTATGGGCTACCATACTGTGTAAGGAGACATATATGCTACCATACTGAGTATGCGGAGATATGGGCTACCACACTGTGTATGGGGAGATATAGTCTACCATACTGTATTTGAGGAGCATTGGGTTTCCATACTGTGCATGGGGAGCTATAGGCTACCATACTATGTATGGGGAGATATGGGCTACCATACTGTGTATGGGGAGATATGAGCTTCCATACTGTGTATGGGTAGCATTGGGTTTCCATACTGTGCAAGGGGAGCTATGGGCTACCATACTGTGTATGGAGACATGGGCTCATACTGTGTATGGGGAGCTATGGGCTACCATACTGTGTAAGGAGAGATATATGCTTCCATACTGAGTATGCGGAGATATGGGCTACCACACTGTGTATGGGGAGTTATGGGTTAACGTACTGTGTATGGGGAGATATGGGCTACCATACTGTGTATGGGGAGATATGGGCTACCATACTGTGTATGGGGAGATATGGGCTACCATACTGTGTATGGGGAGATATGGGCTGCCATAATGTGCAGGTGGAGACATAGGCTACCATACTGTATATGGGGAGATATGGGCTACCATAATGTGCATGTGGAGACATAGGCTACCATACTGTGTATGGGGAGATATGGGCTACCATACTGTGTATGGGGAGCCATGGGCTACCATACTGTGTATGGGGAGAAATGGGCTACCATACTGTGTATGGGGAGATATAGGCTACCATACTGTGTATGGGGAGATATAGGCTACCATACTGTGTATGGGGAGATATGGGCTACCATACTGTATATGAGGAGCTATGGCCTACCATATTGTGTATGGGGAGATATGGGCTACCATACTGTGTATGGGGAGATATGGGCTGCCATACTGTGTATGTGGAGGTATAGGCTACTATACTGTGTATGGGGAGATATGGTCTACCATACTGTGTATGGGAAGCTATGGGCTACCGAACTGTGTATGGGGAGATGTGGGCTACCATACTGTGCATGGGGAGATATGGGCTACCATACTGTGTATGTGGAGGTATAGGCTACTATACTGTGTATGGGGAGATATGGGCTACCATACTGTGTATGGGGAGATATGGGCTTCCACACTGTGTATGGGAAGCTATGGGCTACCGAACTGTGTATGGGGAGATGTGGGCTACCATACTGTGCATGGGGAGATATGGGCTACCATACTGTGTATGGGGAGATATGGGCTACCATACTGTGTATGGGGAGATATGGGCTATAATACTGCGAATAGGGATACATGGGCTACCATACTGTGTATGGGGAGATATGGGCTACCATACTGTGTATGGGGAGATATAGGCTACCATACTGTGTATGGGGAGATCTGGTCTGCCATACTGTGTATGGGGAGATATGGGCTACCATATTGTGTATGGGGAGTTATGGTCTACCATACTGTATATGAGGAGCATTGGATTTCCATACTGTGCATGGTGAGCTATAGGCTACCATACTGTGTATGGGGAGATATGGGCTACCATACTGTGCATGCGGAGTTATGGGCTACTATACTGTGTATGGGGAGATATGGGCTACCATACTGTGAATGGGAAGCTATGGGCTACCGAACTGTGTATGGGGAGATGTGGGCTACCATACTGTGTATGGGGAGATATGGGGTATCAGGGCTCTGCTTCTCAGTTATAGACATGTGTGATAATCTTCACATTTTTTTACCGGTGATTACATTTCATCTCATCCATGACAGCACTAACACCCAGTGCTGTGTTGGGTAAGAGGGAAATAAATAGGTGAGTGATGGCCAGCTATTAAGGGGTGGAGGAGGCTGGATTTTTTTTTTTTACATTAGCACATGTCTACAATAATTCCATCTTTACGGTACTATATATAGATTTACACTCTGTATATAAAACATAAGAAATACCGGTAATTGAATTTCCCCAACACTATGAAATGCATCATAGTTTTGGGGAAATAGGTGAGTGATGGCCGGCTATTTAGGGGTGGAGGAGGCCGGATTTTTTTTTTTTTTTTTTAAATAGGCTACCATACTGTGTATGTGGAGCTGTGGGCTGCCATACCGTGTATGGGGACTTATAGGCTACCATACTGTGTATATGGATATATAGGCTACTATATTGTGTATGGGGAGATATGGGCTACCATACTGTGTATGGGGAGCAATGGGCTTCCATACTGTGCATGGGGAGCTATGGGCTACCATACTGTGTATGAGGAGCAATGGGCTTCCATACTGTGCATGGGGAGCTATGGGCTACCATCCTGTGTATGAGGAGATATGGGCTACCATACTGCGCAAGAGGAGATATGGGCTTCCATACTGTGCATGGGGAGATATGGGCTACCATACTGTGCATGGGGAGATATGGGCTTCCATACTGTGCATGGGGTGCTATGGGCTACCATACTGTGTATGAGGAGCAATGGGATTTCATCCTGTGCATGGGGAGCTATGGGCTACCATACCGCGCATGGGGAGATATAGGCTACCACACTGTGTATGCGGAGTTATGGGCTACCATACTGTGCCTGTGGAGATATAGGCTACTATACTGTGTATGGGGAGATATGGGCTACCATACAGAGTATGGGGAGATATGGGCTTCCATACTGTGTATGGGAAGCTATGGGCTACCGAACTGTGTATGGGCAGGTATGGGCTACCATACTGTGTAAGGAGACATATATGCTACCATACTGAGTATGCGGAGATATGGGCTACCACACTGTGTATGGGGAGATATGGTCTACCATACTGTATTTGAGGAGCATTGGGTTTCCATACTGTGCATGGGGAGCTATAGGCTACCATACTATGTATGGGGAGATATGGGCTACCATACTGTGTATGGAGAGATATGAGCTTCCATACTGTGTATGGGTAGCATTGGGTTTCCATACTGTGCATGGGGAGCTATGGGCTACCATACTGTGTATGGAGACATGGGCTACCATACTGTGTATGGGGAGCTATGGGCTACCATACTGTGTAAGGAGAGATATATGCTTCCATACTGAGTATGCGGAGATATGGGCTACCACACTGTGTATGGGGAGTTATGGGTTAACGAACTGTGTATGGGGAGATATGGGCTACCATACTGTGTATGGGGAGATATGGGCTACCATACTGTGTATGGGGAGATATGGGCTACCATACTGTGTATGGGGAGATATGGGCTGCCATAATGTGCAGGTGGAGACATAGGCTACCATACTGTATATGGGGAGATATGGGCTACCATAATGTGCATGTGGAGACATAGGCTACCATACTGTGTATGGGGAGATATGGGCTACCATACTGTGTATGGGGAGATATGGGCTACCATACTGTGTATGGGGAGCCATGGGCTACCATACTGTGTATGGGGAGATATGGGCTACCATACGGTGTATGGGGAGATATAGGCTACCATACTGTGTATGGGGAGATATAGGCTACCATACTGTGTATGGGGAGATATGGGCTACCATACTGTATATGAGGAGCTATGGCCTACCATATTGTGTATGGGGAGATATGGGCTACCATACTGTGTATGGGGAGATATGGGCTGCCATACTGTGTATGTGGAGGTATAGGCTACTATACTGTGTATGGGGAGATATGGTCTACCATACTGTGTATGGGAAGCTATGGGCTACCGAACTGTGTATGGGGAGATGTGGGCTACCATACTGTGCATGGGGAGATATGGGCTACCATACTGTGTATGGGAAGATATAGGCTACCATACTGTGTATGGGGAGATATGGGCTACCATACTGTGTATGGGGAGATATGGGCTATAATACTGCGAATAGGGATACATGGGCTACCATACTGTGTATGGGGAGATATGGGCTACCATACTGTGTATGGGGAGATATAGGCTACCATACTGTGTATGGGGAGATATGGGCTACCATACTGTGTATGGGGAGATATGGTCTACCATACTGTATTTGAGGAGCATTGGGTTTCCATACTGTGCATGGGGAGCTATAGGCTACCATACTATGTATGGGGAGATATGGGCTACCATACTGTGTATGGGGAGATATGATCTTCCATACTGTGTATGGGTAGCATTGGGTTTCCATATTGTGCATGGGAAGCTATGGGCTACCATACTGTGTATGGAGACATGGGCTACCATACTGTGTATGGGGAGCTATGGGCTACCATACTGTGTATGGGGAGCAATGGGCTTCCATACTGTGCATGGGGAGCTATGGGCTACCATCCTGTGTATGGGGAGATATGGGCTACCATAATGTGCAGGTGGAGACATAGGCTACCATACTGTATATGGGGAGATATGGGCTACCATAATGTGCATGTGGAGACATAGGCTACCATACTGTGTATGGGGAGATATGGGCTACCATACTGTGTATGGGGAGATATGGGCTACCATACTGTGTATGGGGAGCCATGGGCTACCATACTGTGTATGGGGAGATATGGGCTACCATACTGTGTATGGGGAGATATGGGCTATAGTACTGTGAATAGGGATACATGGGCTACCATACTGTGTATGGGGAGATATGGGCTACCATACTGTGTATGGGGAGATATAGGCTACCATACTGTGTATGGGGAGATATGGGCTACCATACTGTATATGAGGAGCTATGGCCTACCATATTGTGTATTGGGAGATATGGGCTACCATACTGTGTATGGGGAGATATGGGCTGCCATACTGTGTATGTGGAGGTATAGGCTACTATACTGTGTATGGGGAGATATGGTCTACCATACTGTGTATGGGAAGCTATGGGCTACCGAACTGTGTATGGGGAGATGTGGGCTACCATACTGTGCATGGGGAGATATGGGCTACCATACTGTGTATGGGGAGATATAGGCTACCATACTGTGTATGGGGAGATATGGGCTACCATACTGTGTGTGGGGAGATATGGGCTATAATACTGCGAATAGGGATACATGGGCTACCATACTGTGTATGGGGAGATATGGGCTACCATACTGTGTATGGGGAGATATAGGCTACCATACTGTGTATGGGGAGATATGGGCTATAATACTGCGAATAGGGATACATGGGCTACCATACTGTGTATGGGGAGATATGGGCTACCATACTGTGTATGGGGAGATATAGGCTGCCATACTGTGTATGGGGAGATCTGGTCTGCCATACTGTGTATGGGGAGATATGGGCTACCATATTGTGTATGGGGAGTTATGGTCTACCATACTGTATATGAGGAGCATTGGGTTTCCATACTGTGCATGGGGAGCTATAGGCTACCATACTGTGTATGGGGAGATATGGGCTACCATACTGTGCATGCGGAGTTATGGGCTACTATACTGTGTATGGGGAGATATGGGCTACCATACTGTGAATGGGAAGCTATGGGCTACCGAACTGTGTATGGGGAGATGTGGGCTACCATACTGTGTATGGGGAGATATGGGGTATCAGGGCTCTGCTTCTCAGTTATAGACATGTGTGATAATCTTCACATTTTTTTACCGGTGATTACATTTCATCTCATCCATGACAGCACTAACACCCAGTGCTGTGTTGGGTAAGAGGGAAATAAATAGGTGAGTGATGGCCAGCTATTAAGGGGTGGAGGAGGCTGGATTTTTTTTTTTTACATTAGCACATGTCTACAATAATTCCATCTTTACGGTACTATATATAGATTTACACTCTGTATATAAAACATAAGAAATACCGGTAATTGAATTTCCCCAACACTATGAAAATGCATCATAGTTTTGGGGAAATAGGTGAGTGATGGCCGGCTATTTAGGGGTGGAGGAGGCCGGATTTTTTTTTTTTTTTTTTAAATAGGCTACCATACTGTGTATGTGGAGCTGTGGGCTGCCATACCGTGTATGGGGACTTATAGGCTACCATACTGTGTGTATGGATATATAGGCTACTATATTGTGTATGGGGAGATATGGGCTACCATACTGTGTATGGGGAGCAATGGGCTTCCATACTGTGCATGGGGAGCTATGGGCTACCATACTGTGTATGAGGAGCAATGGGCTTCCATACTGTGCATGGGGAGCTATGGGCTACCATCCTGTGTATGAGGAGATATGGGCTACCATACTGCGCAAGAGGAGATATGGGCTTCCATACTGTGCATGGGGAGATATGGGCTACCATACTGTGCATGGGGAGATATGGGCTTCCATACTGTGCATGGGGTGCTATGGGCTACCATACTGTGTATGAGGAGCAATGGGATTTCATCCTGTGCATGGGGAGCTATGGGCTACCATACCGCGCATGGGGAGATATAGGCTACCACACTGTGTATGCGGAGTTATGGGCTACCATACTGTGCCTGTGGAGATATAGGCTACTATACTGTGTATGGGGAGATATGGGCTACCATACAGAGTATGGGGAGATATGGGCTTCCATACTGTGTATGGGAAGCTATGGGCTACCGAACTGTGTATGGGGAGGTATGGGCTACCATACTGTGTATGGGGAGGTATGGGCTACCATACTGTGTAAGGAGACATATATGCTACCATACTGAGTATGCGGAGATATGGGCTACCACACTGTGTATGGGGAGATATAGTCTACCATACTGTATTTGAGGAGCATTGGGTTTCCATACTGTGCATGGGGAGCTATAGGCTACCATACTATGTATGGGGAGATATGGGCTACCATACTGTGTATGGGGAGATATGAGCTTCCATACTGTGTATGGGTAGCATTGGGTTTCCATACTGTGCAAGGGGAGCTATGGGCTACCATACTGTGTATGGAGACATGGGCTCATACTGTGTATGGGGAGCTATGGGCTACCATACTGTGTAAGGAGAGATATATGCTTCCATACTGAGTATGCGGAGATATGGGCTACCACACTGTGTATGGGGAGTTATGGGTTAACGTACTGTGTATGGGGAGATATGGGCTACCATACTGTGTATGGGGAGATATGGGCTACCATACTGTGTATGGGGAGATATGGGCTACCATACTGTGTATGGGGAGATATGGGCTGCCATAATGTGCAGGTGGAGACATAGGCTACCATACTGTATATGGGGAGATATGGGCTACCATAATGTGCATGTGGAGACATAGGCTACCATACTGTGTATGGGGAGATATGGGCTACCATACTGTGTATGGGGAGCCATGGGCTACCATACTGTGTATGGGGAGATATGGGCTACCATACTGTGTATGGGGAGATATAGGCTACCATACTGTGTATGGGGAGATATAGGCTACCATACTGTGTATGGGGAGATATGGGCTACCATACTGTATATGAGGAGCTATGGCCTACCATATTGTGTATGGGGAGATATGGGCTACCATACTGTGTATGGGGAGATATGGGCTGCCATACTGTGTATGTGGAGGTATAGGCTACTATACTGTGTATGGGGAGATATGGTCTACCATACTGTGTATGGGAAGCTATGGGCTACCGAACTGTGTATGGGGAGATGTGGGCTACCATACTGTGCATGGGGAGATATGGGCTACCATACTGTGTATGTGGAGGTATAGGCTACTATACTGTGTATGGGGAGATATGGGCTACCATACTGTGTATGGGGAGATATGGGCTTCCACACTGTGTATGGGAAGCTATGGGCTACCGAACTGTGTATGGGGAGATGTGGGCTACCATACTGTGCATGGGGAGATATGGGCTACCATACTGTGTATGGGGAGATATGGGCTACCATACTGTGTATGGGGAGATATGGGCTACCATACTGTGTATGGGGAGATATAGGCTACCATACTGTGTATGGGGAGATCTGGTCTGCCATACTGTGTATGGGGAGATATGGGCTACCATATTGTGTATGGGGAGTTATGGTCTACCATACTGTATATGAGGAGCATTGGATTTCCATACTGTGCATGGGGAGCTATAGGCTACCATACTGTGTATGGGGAGATATGGGCTACCATACTGTGCATGCGGAGTTATGGGCTACTATACTGTGTATGGGGAGATATGGGCTACCATACTGTGAATGGGAAGCTATGGGCTACCGAACTGTGTATGGGGAGATGTGGGCTACCATACTGTGTATGGGGAGATATGGGGTATCAGGGCTCTGCTTCTCAGTTATAGACATGTGTGATAATCTTCACATTTTTTTACCGGTGATTACATTTCATCTCATCCATGACAGCACTAACACCCAGTGCTGTGTTGGGTAAGAGGGAAATAAATAGGTGAGTGATGGCCAGCTATTAAGGGGTGGAGGAGGCTGGATTTTTTTTTTTTACATTAGCACATGTCTACAATAATTCCATCTTTACGGTACTATATATAGATTTACACTCTGTATATAAAACATAAGAAATACCGGTAATTGAATTTCCCCAACACTATGAAATGCATCATAGTTTTGGGGAAATAGGTGAGTGATGGCCGGCTATTTAGGGGTGGAGGAGGCCGGATTTTTTTTTTTTTTTTTAAATAGGCTACCATACTGTGTATGTGGAGCTGTGGGCTGCCATACCGTGTATGGGGACTTATAGGCTACCATACTGTGTATATGGATATATAGGCTACTATATTGTGTATGGGGAGATATGGGCTACCATACTGTGTATGGGGAGCAATGGGCTTCCATACTGTGCATGGGGAGCTATGGGCTACCATACTGTGTATGAGGAGCAATGGGCTTCCATACTGTGCATGGGGAGCTATGGGCTACCATCCTGTGTATGAGGAGATATGGGCTACCATACTGCGCAAGAGGAGATATGGGCTTCCATACTGTGCATGGGGAGATATGGGCTACCATACTGTGCATGGGGAGATATGGGCTTCCATACTGTGCATGGGGTGCTATGGGCTACCATACTGTGTATGAGGAGCAATGGGATTTCATCCTGTGCATGGGGAGCTATGGGCTACCATACCGCGCATGGGGAGATATAGGCTACCACACTGTGTATGCGGAGTTATGGGCTACCATACTGTGCCTGTGGAGATATAGGCTACTATACTGTGTATGGGGAGATATGGGCTACCATACAGAGTATGGGGAGATATGGGCTTCCATACTGTGTATGGGAAGCTATGGGCTACCGAACTGTGTATGGGGAGGTATGGGCTACCATACAGTGTATGGGCAGGTATGGGCTACCATACTGTGTAAGGAGACATATATGCTACCATACTGAGTATGCGGAGATATGGGCTACCACACTGTGTATGGGGAGATATGGTCTACCATACTGTATTTGAGGAGCATTGGGTTTCCATACTGTGCATGGGGAGCTATAGGCTACCATACTATGTATGGGGAGATATGGGCTACCATACTGTGTATGGGGAGATATGAGCTTCCATACTGTGTATGGGTAGCATTGGGTTTCCATACTGTGCATGGGGAGCTATGGGCTACCATACTGTGTATGGAGACATGGGCTACCATACTGTGTATGGGGAGCTATGGGCTACCATACTGTGTAAGGAGAGATATATGCTTCCATACTGAGTATGCGGAGATATGGGCTACCACACTGTGTATGGGGAGTTATGGGTTAACGTACTGTGTATGGGGAGATATGGGCTACCATACTGTGTATGGGGAGATATGGGCTACCATACTGTGTATGGGGAGATATGGGCTACCATACTGTGTATGGGGAGATATGGGCTGCCATAATGTGCAGGTGGAGACATAGGCTACCATACTGTATATGGGGAGATATGGGCTACCATAATGTGCATGTGGAGACATAGGCTACCATACTGTGTATGGGGAGATATGGGCTACCATACTGTGTATGGGGAGATATGGGCTACCATACTGTGTATGGGGAGCCATGGGCTACCATACTGTGTATGGGGAGATATGGGCTACCATACGGTGTATGGGGAGATATAGGCTACCATACTGTGTATGGGGAGATATAGGCTACCATACTGTGTATGGGGAGATATGGGCTACCATACTGTATATGAGGAGCTATGGCCTACCATATTGTGTATGGGGAGATATGGGCTACCATACTGTGTATGGGGAGATATGGGCTGCCATACTGTGTATGTGGAGGTATAGGCTACTATACTGTGTATGGGGAGATATGGTCTACCATACTGTGTATGGGAAGCTATGGGCTACCGAACTGTGTATGGGGAGATGTGGGCTACCATACTGTGCATGGGGAGATATGGGCTACCATACTGTGTATGGGGAGATATAGGCTACCATACTGTGTATGGGGAGATATGGGCTACCATACTGTGTATGGGGAGATATGGGCTATAATACTGCGAATAGGGATACATGGGCTACCATACTGTGTATGGGGAGATATGGGCTACCATACTGTGTATGGGGAGATATAGGCTACCATACTGTGTATGGGGAGATATGGGCTACCATACTGTGTATGGGGAGATATGGTCTACCATACTGTATTTGAGGAGCATTGGGTTTCCATACTGTGCATGGGGAGCTATAGGCTACCATACTATGTATGGGGAGATATGGGCTACCATACTGTGTATGGGGAGATATGATCTTCCATACTGTGTATGGGTAGCATTGGGTTTCCATAATGTGCATGGGAAGCTATGGGCTACCATACTGTGTATGGAGACATGGGCTACCATACTGTGTATGGGGAGCTATGGGCTACCATACTGTGTATGGGGAGCAATGGGCTTCCATACTGTGCATGGGGAGCTATGGGCTACCATCCTGTGTATGGGGAGATATGGGCTACCATAATGTGCAGGTGGAGACATAGGCTACCATACTGTATATGGGGAGATATGGGCTACCATAATGTGCATGTGGAGACATAGGCTACCATACTGTGTATGGGGAGATATGGGCTACCATACTGTGTATGGGGAGATATGGGCTACCATACTGTGTATGGGGAGCCATGGGCTACCATACTGTGTATGGGGAGATATGGGCTACCATACTGTGTATGGGGAGATATGGGCTATAGTACTGTGAATAGGGATACATGGGCTACCATACTGTGTATGGGGAGATATGGGCTACCATACTGTGTATGGGGAGATATAGGCTACCATACTGTGTATGGGGAGATATGGGCTACCATACTGTATATGAGGAGCTATGGCCTACCATATTGTGTATTGGGAGATATGGGCTACCATACTGTGTATGGGGAGATATGGGCTGCCATACTGTGTATGTGGAGGTATAGGCTACTATACTGTGTATGGGGAGATATGGTCTACCATACTGTGTATGGGAAGCTATGGGCTACCGAACTGTGTATGGGGAGATGTGGGCTAACATACTGTGCATGGGGAGATATGGGCTACCATACTGTGTATGGGGAGATATAGGCTACCATACTGTGTATGGGGAGATATGGGCTACCATACTGTGTGTGGGGAGATATGGGCTATAATACTGCAAATAGGGATACATGGGCTACCATACTGTGTATGGGGAGATATGGGCTACCATACTGTGTATGGGGAGATATAGGCTACCATACTGTGTATGGGGAGATATGGGCTATAATACTGCGAATAGGGATACATGGGCTACCATACTGTGTATGGGGAGATATGGGCTACCATACTGTGTATGGGGAGATATAGGCTGCCATACTGTGTATGGGGAGATCTGGTCTGCCATACTGTGTATGGGGAGATATGGGCTACCATATTGTGTATGGGGAGTTATGGTCTACCATACTGTATATGAGGAGCATTGGGTTTCCATACTGTGCATGGGGAGCTATAGGCTACCATACTGTGTATGGGGAGATATGGGCTACCATACTGTGCATGCGGAGTTATGGGCTACTATACTGTGTATGGGGAGATATGGGCTACCATACTGTGAATGGGAAGCTATGGGCTACCGAACTGTGTATGGGGAGATGTGGGCTACCATACTGTGTATGGGGAGATATGGGGTATCAGGGCTCTGCTTCTCAGTTATAGACATGTGTGATAATCTTCACATTTTTTTACCGGTGATTACATTTCATCTCATCCATGACAGCACTAACACCCAGTGCTGTGTTGGGTAAGAGGGAAATAAATAGGTGAGTGATGGCCAGCTATTAAGGGGTGGAGGAGGCTGGATTTTTTTTTTTTACATTAGCACATGTCTACAATAATTCCATCTTTACGGTACTATATATAGATTTACACTCTGTATATAAAACATAAGAAATACCGGTAATTGAATTTCCCCAACACTATGAAAATGCATCATAGTTTTGGGGAAATAGGTGAGTGATGGCCGGCTATTTAGGGGTGGAGGAGGCCGGATTTTTTTTTTTTTTTTAAATAGGCTACCATACTGTGTATGTGGAGCTGTGGGCTGCCATACCGTGTATGGGGACTTATAGGCTACCATACTGTGTGTATGGATATATAGGCTACTATATTGTGTATGGGGAGATATGGGCTACCATACTGTGTATGGGGAGCAATGGGCTTCCATACTGTGCATGGGGAGCTATGGGCTACCATACTGTGTATGAGGAGCAATGGGCTTCCATACTGTGCATGGGGAGCTATGGGCTACCATCCTGTGTATGAGGAGATATGGGCTACCATACTGCGCAAGAGGAGATATGGGCTTCCATACTGTGCATGGGGAGATATGGGCTACCATACTGTGCATGGGGAGATATGGGCTTCCATACTGTGCATGGGGTGCTATGGGCTACCATACTGTGTATGAGGAGCAATGGGATTTCATCCTGTGCATGGGGAGCTATGGGCTACCATACCGCGCATGGGGAGATATAGGCTACCACACTGTGTATGCGGAGTTATGGGCTACCATACTGTGCCTGTGGAGATATAGGCTACTATACTGTGTATGGGGAGATATGGGCTACCATACAGAGTATGGGGAGATATGGGCTTCCATACTGTGTATGGGAAGCTATGGGCTACCGAACTGTGTATGGGGAGGTATGGGCTACCATACTGTGTATGGGGAGGTATGGGCTACCATACTGTGTAAGGAGACATATATGCTACCATACTGAGTATGCGGAGATATGGGCTACCACACTGTGTATGGGGAGATATAGTCTACCATACTGTATTTGAGGAGCATTGGGTTTCCATACTGTGCATGGGGAGCTATAGGCTACCATACTATGTATGGGGAGATATGGGCTACCATACTGTGTATGGGGAGATATGAGCTTCCATACTGTGTATGGGTAGCATTGGGTTTCCATACTGTGCAAGGGGAGCTATGGGCTACCATACTGTGTATGGAGACATGGGCTCATACTGTGTATGGGGAGCTATGGGCTACCATACTGTGTAAGGAGAGATATATGCTTCCATACTGAGTATGCGGAGATATGGGCTACCACACTGTGTATGGGGAGTTATGGGTTAACGTACTGTGTATGGGGAGATATGGGCTACCATACTGTGTATGGGGAGATATGGGCTACCATACTGTGTATGGGGAGATATGGGCTACCATACTGTGTATGGGGAGATATGGGCTGCCATAATGTGCAGGTGGAGACATAGGCTACCATACTGTATATGGGGAGATATGGGCTACCATAATGTGCATGTGGAGACATAGGCTACCATACTGTGTATGGGGAGATATGGGCTACCATACTGTGTATGGGGAGCCATGGGCTACCATACTGTGTATGGGGAGATATGGGCTACCATACTGTGTATGGGGAGATATAGGCTACCATACTGTGTATGGGGAGATATAGGCTACCATACTGTGTATGGGGAGATATGGGCTACCATACTGTATATGAGGAGCTATGGCCTACCATATTGTGTATGGGGAGATATGGGCTACCATACTGTGTATGGGGAGATATGGGCTGCCATACTGTGTATGTGGAGGTATAGGCTACTATACTGTGTATGGGGAGATATGGTCTACCATACTGTGTATGGGAAGCTATGGGCTACCGAACTGTGTATGGGGAGATGTGGGCTACCATACTGTGCATGGGGAGATATGGGCTACCATACTGTGTATGTGGAGGTATAGGCTACTATACTGTGTATGGGGAGATATGGGCTTCCACACTGTGTATGGGAAGCTATGGGCTACCGAACTGTGTATGGGGAGATGTGGGCTACCATACTGTGCATGGGGAGATATGGGCTACCATACTGTGTATGGGGAGATATGGGCTACCATACTGTGTATGGGGAGATATGGGCTATAATACTGCGAATAGGGATACATGGGCTACCATACTGTGTATGGGGAGATATGGGCTACCATACTGTGTATGGGGAGATATAGGCTACCATACTGTGTATGGGGAGATCTGGTCTGCCATACTGTGTATGGGGAGATATGGGCTACCATATTGTGTATGGGGAGTTATGGTCTACCATACTGTATATGAGGAGCATTGGATTTCCATACTGTGCATGGGGAGCTATAGGCTACCATACTGTGTATGGGGAGATATGGGCTACCATACTGTGCATGCGGAGTTATGGGCTACTATACTGTGTATGGGGAGATATGGGCTACCATACTGTGAATGGGAAGCTATGGGCTACCGAACTGTGTATGGGGAGATGTGGGCTACCATACTGTGTATGGGGAGATATGGGGTATCAGGGCTCTGCTTCTCAGTTATAGACATGTGTGATAATCTTCACATTTTTTTACCGGTGATTACATTTCATCTCATCCATGACAGCACTAACACCCAGTGCTGTGTTGGGTAAGAGGGAAATAAATAGGTGAGTGATGGCCAGCTATTAAGGGGTGGAGGAGGCTGGATTTTTTTTTTTTACATTAGCACATGTCTACAATAATTCCATCTTTACGGTACTATATATAGATTTACACTCTGTATATAAAACATAAGAAATACCGGTAATTGAATTTCCCCAACACTATGAAAATGCATCATAGTTTTGGGGAAATAGGTGAGTGATGGCCGGCTATTTAGGGGTGGAGGAGGCCGGATTTTTTTATTTTTTTTTTAAATAGGCTACCATACTGTGTATGTGGAGCTGTGGGCTGCCATACCGTGTATGGGGACTTATAGGCTACCATACTGTGTATATGGATATATAGGCTACTATATTGTGTATGGGGAGATATGGGCTACCATACTGTGTATGGGGAGCAATGGGCTTCCATACTGTGCATGGGGAGCTATGGGCTACCATACTGTGTATGAGGAGCAATGGGCTTCCATACTGTGCATGGGGAGCTATGGGCTACCATCCTGTGTATGAGGAGATATGGGCTACCATACTGCGCAAGAGGAGATATGGGCTTCCATACTGTGCATGGGGAGATATGGGCTACCATACTGTGCATGGGGAGATATGGGCTTCCATACTGTGCATGGGGTGCTATGGGCTACCATACTGTGTATGAGGAGCAATGGGATTTCATCCTGTGCATGGGGAGCTATGGGCTACCATTCCGCGCATGGGGAGATATAGGCTACCACACTGTGTATGCGGAGTTATGGGCTACCATACTGTGCCTGTGGAGATATAGGCTACTATACTGTGTATGGGGAGATATGGGCTACCATACAGAGTATGGGGAGATATGGGCTTCCATACTGTGTATGGGAAGCTATGGGCTACCGAACTGTGTATGGGGAGGTATGGGCTACCATACTGTGTATGGGGAGGTATGGGCTACCATACTGTGTAAGGAGACATATATGCTACCATACTGAGTATGCGGAGATATGGGCTACCACACTGTGTATGGGGAGATATAGTCTACCATACTGTATTTGAGGAGCATTGGGTTTCCATACTGTGCATGGGGAGCTATAGGCTACCATACTATGTATGGGGAGATATGGGCTACCATACTGTGTATGGGGAGATATGAGCTTCCATACTGTGTATGGGTAGCATTGGGTTTCCATACTGTGCATGGGGAGCTATGGGCTACCATACTGTGTATGGAGACATGGGCTACCATACTGTGTATGGGGAGCTATGGGCTACCATACTGTGTAAGGAGAGATATATGCTTCCATACTGAATATGCGGAGATATGGGCTACCACACTGTGTATGGGGAGTTATGGGTTAACGTACTGTGTATGGGGAGATATGGGCTACCATACTGTGTATGGGGAGATATGGGCTACCATACTGTGTATGGGGAGATATGGGCTACCATACTGTGTATGGGGAGATATGGGCTGCCATAATGTGCAGGTGGAGACATAGGCTACCATACTGTATATGGGGAGATATGGGCTACCATAATGTGCATGTGGAGACATAGGCTACCATACTGTGTATGGGGAGATATGGGCTACCATACTGTGTATGGGGAGATATGGGCTACCATACTGTGTATGGGGAGCCATGGGCTACCATACTGTGTATGGGGAGATATGGGCTACCATACTGTGTATGGGGAGATATAGGCTACCATACTGTGTATGGGGAGATATAGGCTACCATACTGTGTATGGGGAGATATGGGCTACCATACTGTATATGAGGAGCTATGGCCTACCATATTGTGTATGGGGAGATATGGGCTACCATACTGTGTATGGGGAGATATGGGCTGCCATACTGTGTATGTGGAGGTATAGGCTACTATACTGTGTATGGGGAGATATGGTCTACCATACTGTGTATGGGAAGCTATGGGCTACCGAACTGTGTATGGGGAGATGTGGGCTACCATACTGTGCATGGGGAGATATGGGCTACCATACTGTGTATGGGGAGATATAGGCTACCATACTGTGTATGGGGAGATATGGGCTACCATACTGTGTATGGGGAGATATGGGCTATAATACTGCGAATAGGGATACATGGGCTACCATACTGTGTATGGGGAGATATGGGCTACCATACTGTGTATGGGGAGATATAGGCTACCATACTGTGTATGGGGAGATATGGGCTACCATATTGTGTATGGGGAGTTATGGTCTACCATACTATATATGAGGAGCATTGGGTTTCCATACTGTGCATGGGGAGCTATAGGCTACCATATTGTGTATGGGGAGATATGGGCTACCATACTGTGCATGCGGAGTTATGGGCTACTATACTGTGTATGGGGAGATATGGGCTACCATACTGTGAATGGGAAGCTATGGGCTACCGAACTGTGTATGGGGAGATGTGGGCTACCATACTGTGTATGGGGAGATATGGGGTATCAGGGCTCTGCTTCTCAGTTATAGACATGTGTGATAATCTTCACATTTTTTTACCGGTGATTACATTTCATCTCATCCATGACAGCACTAACACCCAGTGCTGTGTTGGGTAAGAGGGAAATAAATAGGTGAGTGATGGCCAGCTATTAAGGGGTGGAGGAGGCTGGATTTTTTTTTTTTACATTAGCACATGTCTACAATAATTCCATCTTTACGGTACTATATATAGATTTACACTCTGTATATAAAACATAAGAAATACCGGTAATTGAATTTCCCCAACACTATGAAAATGCATCATAGTTTTGGGGAAGTAGGTGAGTGATGGCCGGCTACTTAGGGGTGGAGGAGGCCGGATTTTTTTTTTTTTTTTTTTTTTAAATAGGCTACCATACTGTGTATGTGGAGCTGTGGGCTGTCATACCGTGTATGGGGACTTATAGGCTACCATACTGTGTATATGGATATATAGGCTACTATATTGTGTATGGGGAGATATGGGCTGCCATAATGTGCAGGTGGAGACATAGGCTACCATACTGTATATGGGGAGATATGGGCTACCATAATGTGCATGTGGAGACATAGGCTACCATACTGTGTATGGGGAGATATGGGCTACCATACTGTGTATGGGGAGATATGGGCTACCATACTGTGTATGGGGAGCCATGGGCTACCATACTGTGTATGGGGAGATATGGGCTACCATACTGTGTATGGGGAGATATAGGCTACCATACTGTGTATGGGGAGATATAGGCTACCATACTGTGTATGGGGAGATATGGGCTACCATACTGTATATGAGGAGCTATGGCCTACCATATTGTGTATGGGGAGATATGGGCTACCATACTGTGTATGGGGAGATATGGGCTGCCATACTGTGTATGTGGAGGTATAGGCTACTATACTGTGTATGGGGAGATATGGTCTACCATACTGTGTATGGGAAGCTATGGGCTACCGAACTGTGTATGGGGAGATGTGGGCTACCATACTGTGCATGGGGAGATATGGGCTACCATACTGTGTATGGGGAGATATAGGCTACCATACTGTGTATGGGGAGATATGGGCTACCATACTGTGTATGGGGAGATATGGGCTATAATACTGCGAATAGGGATACATGGGCTACCATATTGTGCATGGGGAGATATGGGCTACCATACTGTGTATGGGGAGATATAGGCTACCATAATGTGTATGGGGAGATATGGGCTACCATACTGTGTATGGGGAGATATGGTCTACCATACTGTATTTGAGGAGCATTGGGTTTCCATACTGTGCATGGGGAGCTATAGGCTACCATACTATGTATGGGGAGATATGGGCTACCATACTGTGTATGGGGAGATATGATCTTCCATACTGTGTATGGGTAGCATTGGGTTTCCATACTGTGCATGGGGAGCTATGGGCTACCATACTGTGTATGGAGACATGGGCTACCATACTGTGTATGGGGAGCTATGGGCTACCATACTGTGTATGGGGAGCAATGGGCTTCCATACTGTGCATGGGGAGCTATGGGCTACCATCCTGTGTATGGGGAGATATGGGCTACCATAATGTGCAGGTGGAGACATAGGCTACCATACTGTATATGGGGAGATATGGGCTACCATAATGTGCATGTGGAGACATAGGCTACCATACTGTGTATGGGGAGATAAGGGCTACCATACTGTGTATGGGGAGATATGGGCTACCATACTGTGTATGGGGAGCCATGGGCTACCATACTGTGTATGGGGAGATATGGGCTACCATACTGTGTATGGGGAGATATGGGCTATAGTACTGTGAATAGGGATACATGGGCTACCATACTGTGTATGGGGAGATATGGGCTACCATACTGTGTATGGGGAGATATAGGCTACCATACTGTGTATGGGGAGATATGGGCTACCATACTGTATATGAGGAGCTATGGCCTACCATATTGTGTATTGGGAGATATGGGCTACCATACTGTGTATGGGGAGATATGGGCTGCCATACTGTGTATGTGGAGGTATAGGCTACTATACTGTGTATGGGGAGATATGGTCTACCATACTGTGTATGGGAAGCTATGGGCTACCGAACTGTGTATGGGGAGATGTGGGCTACCATACTGTGCATGGGGAGATATGGGCTACCATACTGTGTATGGGGAGATATAGGCTACCATACTGTGTATGGGGAGATATGGGCTACCATACTGTGTATGGGGAGATATGGGCTATAATACTGCGAATAGGGATACATGGGCTACCATACTGTGTATGGGGAGATATGGGCTACCATACTGTGTATGGGGAGATATAGGCTACCATACTGTGTATGGGGAGATATGGGCTATAATACTGCGAATAGGGATACATGGGCTACCATACTGTGTATGGGGAGATATGGGCTACCATACTGTGTATGGGGAGATCTGGTCTGCCATACTGTGTATGGGGAGATATGGGCTACCATATTGTGTATGGGGAGTTATGGTCTACCATACTGTATATGAGGAGCATTGGGTTTCCATACTGTGCATGGGGAGCTATAGGCTACCATACTGTGTATGGGGAGATATGGGCTACCATACTGTGCATGCGGAGTTATGGGCTACTATACTGTGTATGGGGAGATATGGGCTACCATACTGTGAATGGGAAGCTATGGGCTACCGAACTGTGTATGGGGAGATGTGGGCTACCATACTGTGTATGGGGAGATATGGGGTATCAGGGCTCTGCTTCTCAGTTATAGACATGTGTGATAATCTTCACATTTTTTTACCGGTGATTACATTTCATCTCATCCATGACAGCACTAACACCCAGTGCTGTGTTGGGTAAGAGGGAAATAAATAGGTGAGTGATGGCCAGCTATTAAGGGGTGGAGGAGGCTGGATTTTTTTTTTTTACATTAGCACATGTCTACAATAATTCCATCTTTACGGTACTATATATAGATTTACACTCTGTATATAAAACATAAGAAATACCGGTAATTGAATTTCCCCAACACTATGAAAATGCATCATAGTTTTGGGGAAATAGGTGAGTGATGGCCGGCTATTTAGGGGTGGAGGAGGCCGGATTTTTTTTTTTTTTTTAAATAGGCTACCATACTGTGTATGTGGAGCTGTGGGCTGCCATACCGTGTATGGGGACTTATAGGCTACCATACTGTGTATATGGATATATAGGCTACTATATTGTGTATGGGGAAATATGGGCTACCATACTGTGTATGGGGAGCAATGGGCTTCCATACTGTGCATGGGGAGCTATGGGCTACCATACTGTGTATGAGGAGCAATGGGCTTCCATACTGTGCATGGGGAGCTATGGGCTACCATCCTGTGTATGAGGAGATATGGGCTACCATACTGCGCAAGAGGAGATATGGGCTTCCATACTGTGCATGGGGAGATATGGGCTACCATACTGTGCATGGGGAGATATGGGCTTCCATACTGTGCATGGGGTGCTATGGGCTACCATACTGTGTATGAGGAGCAATGGGATTTCATCCTGTGCATGGGGAGCTATGGGCTACCATACCGCGCATGGGGAGATATAGGCTACCACACTGTGTATGCGGAGTTATGGGCTACCATACTGTGCCTGTGGAGATATAGGCTACTATACTGTGTATGGGGAGATATGGGCTACCATACAGAGTATGGGGAGATATGGGCTTCCATACTGTGTATGGGAAGCTATGGGCTACCGAACTGTGTATGGGGAGGTATGGGCTACCATACTGTGTATGGGGAGGTATGGGCTACCATACTGTGTAAGGAGACATATATGCTACCATACTGAGTATGCGGAGATATGGGCTACCACACTGTGTATGGGGAGATATGGTCCACCATACTGTATTTGAGGAGCATTGGGTTTCCATACTGTGCATGGGGAGCTATAGGCTACCATACTATGTATGGGGAGATATGGGCTACCATACTGTGTATGGGGAGATATGAGCTTCCATACTGTGTATGGGTAGCATTGGGTTTCCATACTGTGCATGGGGAGCTATGGGCTACCATACTGTGTATGGAGACATGGGCTACCATACTGTGTATGGGGAGCTATGGGCTACCATACTGTGTAAGGAGAGATATATGCTTCCATACTGAGTATGCGGAGATATGGGCTACCACACTGTGTATGGGGAGTTATGGGTTAACGTACTGTGTATGGGGAGATATGGGCTACCATACTGTGTATGGGGAGATATGGGCTACCATACTGTGTATGGGGAGATATGGGCTACCATACTGTGTATGGGGAGATATGGGCTGCCATAATGTGCAGGTGGAGACATAGGCTACCATACTGTATATGGGGAGATATAGGCTACCATAATGTGCATGTGGAGACATAGGCTACCATACTGTGTATGGGGAGATATGGGCTACCATACTGTGTATGGGGAGATATGGGCTACCATACTGTGTATGGGGAGCCATGGGCTACCATACTGTGTATGGGGAGATATGGGCTACCATACTGTGTATGGGGAGATATAGGCTACCATACTGTGTATGGGGAGATATAGGCTACCATACTGTGTATGGGGAGATATGGGCTACCATACTGTATATGAGGAGCTATGGCCTACCATATTGTGTATGGGGAGATATGGGCTACCATACTGTGTATGGGGAGATATGGGCTGCCATACTGTATATGTGGAGGTATAGGCTACTATACTGTGTATGGGGAGATATGGTCTACCATACTGTGTATGGGAAGCTATGGGCTACCGAACTGTGTATGGGGAGATGTGGGCTACCATACTGTGCATGGGGAGATATGGGCTACCATACTGTGTATGGGGAGATATAGGCTACCATACTGTGTATGGGGAGATATGGGCTACCATACTGTGTATGGGGAGATATGGGCTATAATACTGCGAATAGGGATACATGGGCTACCATACTGTGTATGGGGAGATATGGGCTACCATACTGTGTATGGGGAGATATAGGCTACCATACTGTGTATGGGGAGATATGGGCTACCATACTGTGTATGGGGAGATATGGTCTACCATACTGTATTTGAGGAGCATTGTGTTTCCATACTGTGCATGGGGAGCTATAGGCTACCATACTGTGTATGGGGAGATATGATCTTCCATACTGTGTATGGGTAGCATTGGGTTTCCATACTGTGCATGGGGAGCTATGGGCTACCATACTGTGTATGGAGACATGGGCTACCATACTGTGTATGGGGAGCTATGGGCTACCATACTGTGTATGGGGAGCAATGGGCTTCCATACTGTGCATGGGGAGCTATGGGCTACCATCCTGTGTATGGGGAGATATGGGCTACCATAATGTGCAGGTGGAGACATAGGCTACCATACTGTATATGGGGAGATATGGGCTACCATAATGTGCATGTGGAGACATAGGCTACCATACTGTGTATGGGGAGATATGGGCTACCATACTGTGTATGGGGAGATATGGGCTACCATACTGTGTATGGGGAGCCATGGGCTACCATACTGTGTATGGGGAGATATGGGCTACCATACTGTGTATGGGGAGATATGGGCTATAGTACTGTGAATAGGGATACATGGGCTACCATACTGTGTATGGGGAGATATGGGCTACCATACTGTGTATGGGGAGATATAGGCTACCATACTGTGTATGGGGAGATATGGGCTACCATACTGTATATGAGGAGCTATGGCCTACCATATTGTGTATTGGGAGATATGGGCTACCATACTGTGTATGGGGAGATATGGGCTGCCATACTGTGTATGTGGAGGTATAGGCTACTATACTGTGTATGGGGAGATATGGTCTACCATACTGTGTATGGGAAGCTATGGGCTACCGAACTGTGTATGGGGAGATGTGGGCTACCATACTGTGCATGGGGAGATATGGGCTACCATACTGTGTATGGGGAGATATAGGCTACCATACTGTGTATGGGGAGATATGGGCTACCATACTGTGTATGGGGAGATATGGGCTATAATACTGCGAATAGGGATACATGGGCTACCATACTGTGTATGGGGAGATATGGGCTACCATACTGTGTATGGGGAGATATAGGCTACCATACTGTGTATGGGGAGATATGGGCTATAATACTGCGAATAGGGATACATGGGCTACCATACTGTGTATGGGGAGATATGGGCTACCATACTGTGTATGGGGAGATATAGGCTACCATACTGTGTATGGGGAGATCTGGTCTGCCATACTGTATATGAGGAGCATTGGGTTTCCATACTGTGTATGGGGAGATATGGGCTACCATACTGTGTATGGGGAGACATGGGCTACCATATTGTGTATGGGGAGTTATGGTCTACCATACTGTATATGAGGAGCATTGGGTTTCCATACTGTGCATGGGGAGCTATAGGCTACCATACTGTGTATGGGGAGATATGGGCTACCATACTGTGCATGCGGAGTTATGGGCTACTATACTGTGTATGGGGAGATATGGGCTACCATACTGTGAATGGGAAGCTATGGGCTACCGAACTGTGTATGGGGAGATGTGGGCTACCATACTGTGTATGGGGAGATATGGGGTATCAGGGCTCTGCTTCTCAGTTATAGACATGTGTGATAATCTTCACATTTTTTTACCGGTGATTACATTTCATCTCATCCATGACAGCACTAACACCCAGTGCTGTGTTGGGTAAGAGGGAAATAAATAGGTGAGTGATGGCCAGCTATTAAGGGGTGGAGGAGGCTGGATTTTTTTTTTTTACATTAGCACATGTCTACAATAATTCCATCTTTACGGTACTATATATAGATTTACACTCTGTATATAAAACATAAGAAATACCGGTAATTGAATTTCCCCAACACTATGAAAATGCATCATAGTTTTGGGGAAATAGGTGAGTGATGGCCGGCTATTTAGGGGTGGAGGAGGCCGGATTTTTTTTTTTTTTTTTTTTTTAAATAGGCTACCATACTGTGTATGTGGAGCTGTGGGCTGCCATACCGTGTATGGGGACTTATAGGCTACCATACTGTGTATATGGATATATAGGCTACTATATTGTGTATGGGGAGATATGGGCTACCATACTGTGTATGGGGAGCAATGGGCTTCCATACTGTGCATGGGGAGCTATGGGCTACCATACTGTGTATGAGGAGCAATGGGCTTCCATACTGTGCATGGGGAGCTATGGGCTACCATCCTGTGTATGAGGAGATATGGGCTACCATACTGCGCAAGTGCAGATTTGGGCTTCCATACTGTGCATGGGGAGATATGGGCTACCATACTGTGCATGGGGAGATATGGGCTTCCATACTGTGCATGGGGTGCTATGGGCTACCATACTGTGTATGAGGAGCAATGGGATTTCATCCTGTGCATGGGGAGCTATGGGCTATCATACCGCGCATGGGGAGATATAGGCTACCACACTGTGTATGCGGAGTTATGGGCTACCATACTGTGCCTGTGGAGATATAGGCTACTATACTGTGTATGGGGAGATATGGGCTACCATACAGAGTATGGGGAGATATGGGCTTCCATACTGTGTATGGGAAGCTATGGGCTACCGAACTGTGTATGGGGAGGTATGGGCTACCATACTGTGTATGGGGAGGTATGGGCTACCATACTGTGTAAGGAGACATATATGCTACCATACTGAGTATGCGGAGATATGGGCTACCACACTGTGTATGGGGAGATATGGTCTACCATACTGTATTTGAGGAGCATTGGGTTTCCATACTGCGCATGGGGAGCTATAGGCTACCATACTATGTATGGGGAGATATGGGCTACCATACTGTGTATGGGGAGATATGAGCTTCCATACTGTGTATGGGTAGCATTGGGTTTCCATACTGTGTATGGGGAGCTATGGGCTACCATACTGTGTATGGAGACATGGGCTACCATACTGTGTATGGGGAGCTATGGGCTACCATACTGTGTATGGGGAGATATGGGCTACCATACTGTGTATGGGGAGATATGGGCTACCATACTGTGTATGGGGAGATATGAGCTTCCATACTGTGTATGGGTAGCATTGGGTTTCCATACTGTGCATGGGGAGCTATGGGCTACCATACTGTGTATGGAGACATAGGCTACCATACTGTATATGGGGAGATATGGGCTACCATACTGTGTATGGGGAGATATGGGCTACCATACTGTGTATGGGGAGATATGGGCTACCATACTGTGTATGGGGAGATATGGGCTGCCATAATGTGCATGTGGAGACATAGGCTACCATACTGTGTATGGGGAGATATGGGCTACCATACTGTGTATGGGGAGATATGGGCTACCATACTGTGTATGGGGAGCCATGGGCTACCATACTGTGTATGGGGAGATATGGGCTACCATACTGTGTATGGGGAGATATAGGCTACCATACTGTGTATGGGGAGATATAGGCTACCATACTGTGTATGGGGAGATATGGGCTACCATACTGTATATGAGGAGCTATGGCCTACCATATTGTGTATGGGGAGATATGGGCTACCATACTGTGTATGGGGAGATATGGGCTGCCATACTGTGTATGTGGAGGTATAGGCTACTATACTGTGTATGGGGAGATATGGTCTACCATACTGTGTATGGGAAGCTATGGGCTACCGAACTGTGTATGGGGAGATGTGGGCTACCATACTGTGCATGGGGAGATATGGGCTACCATACTGTGTATGGGGAGATATAGGCTACCATACTGTGTATGGGGAGATATGGGCTACCATACTGTGTATGGGGAGATATGGGCTATAATACTGCGAATAGGGATACATGGGCTACCATACTGTGTATGGGGAGATATGGGCTACCATACTGTGTATGGGGAGATATAGGCTACCATACTGTGTATGGGGAGATATGGGCTACCATACTGTGTATGGGGAGATATGGTCTACCATACTGTATTTGAGGAGCATTGGGTTTCCATACTGTGCATGGGGAGCTATGGGCTACCATACTGTGTATGGAGACATGGGCTACCATACTGTGTATGGGGAGCTATGGGCTACCATACTGTGTATGGGGAGCAATGGGCTTCCATACTGTGCATGGGGAGCTATGGGCTACCATCCTGTGTATGGGGAGATATGGGCTACCATAATGTGCAGGTGGAGACATAGGATACCATACTGTATATGGGGAGATATGGGCTACCATAATGTGCATGTGGAGACATAGGCTACCATACTGTGTATGGGGAGATATGGGCTACCATACTGTGTATAGGGAGATATGGGCTACCATACTGTGTATGGGGAGCCATGGGCTACCATACTGTGTATGGGGAGATATGGGCTACCATACTGTGTATGGGGAGATATGGGCTATAGTACTGTGAATAGGGATACATGGGCTACCATACTGTGTATGGGGAGATATGGGCTACCATACTGTGTATGGGGAGATATAGGCTACCATACTGTGTATGGGGAGATATGGGCTACCATACTGTATATGAGGAGCTATGGCCTACCATATTGTGTATTGGGAGATATGGGCTACCATACTGTGTATGGGGATATATGGGCTGCCATACTGTGTATGTGGAGGTATAGGCTACTATACTGTGTATGGGGAGATATGGTCTACCATACTGTGTATGGGAAGCTATGGGATACCGAACTGTGTATGGGGAGATGTGGGCTACCATACTGTGCATGGGGAGATATGGGCTACCATACTGTGTATGGGGAGATATAGGCTACCATACTGTGTATGGGGAGATATGGGCTACCATACTGTGTATGGGGAGATATGGGCTATAATACTGCGAATAGGGATACATGGGCTACCATACTGTGTATGGGGAGATATGGGCTACCATACTGTGTATGGGGAGATATAGGCTACCATACTGTGTATGGGGAGATATGGGCTATAATACTACGATTAGGGATACATGGGCTACCATACTGTGTATGGGGAGATATGGGCTACCATACTGTGTATGGGGAGATATAGGCTACCATACTGTGTATGGGGAGATCTGGTCTGCCATACTGTGTATGGGGAGATATGGGCTACCATATTGTGTATGGGGAGTTATGGTCTACCATACTGTATATGAGGAGCATTGGGTTTCCATACTGTGCATGGGGAGCTATAGGCTACCATACTGTGTATGGGGAGATATGGGCTACCATACTGTGCATGCGGAGTTATGGGCTACTATACTGTGTATGGGGAGATATGGGCTACCATACTGTGAATGGGAAGCTATGGGCTACCGAACTGTGTATGGGGAGATGTGGGCTACCATACTGTGTATGGGGAGATATGGGGTATCAGGGCTCTGCTTCTCAGTTATAGACATGTGTGATAATCTTCACATTTTTTTACCGGTGATTACATTTCATCTCATCCATGACAGCACTAACACCCAGTGCTGTGTTGGGTAAGAGGGAAATAAATAGGTGAGTGATGGCCAGCTATTAAGGGGTGGAGGAGGCTGGATTTTTTTTTTTTACATTAGCACATGTCTACAATAATTCCATCTTTACGGTACTATATATAGATTTACACTCTGTATATAAAACATAAGAAATACCGGTAATTGAATTTCCCCAACACTATGAAAATGCATCATAGTTTTGGGGAAATAGGTGAGTGATGGCCGGCTATTTAGGGGTGGAGGAGGCCGGATTTTTTTTTTTTTTTTTTTTTAAATAGGCTACCATACTGTGTATGTGGAGCTGTGGGCTGCCATACCGTGTATGGGGACTTATAGGCTACCATACTGTGTATATGGATATATAGGCTACTATATTGTGTATGGGGAGATATGGGCTACCATACTGTGTATGGGGAGCAATGGGCTTCCATACTGTGCATGGGGAGCTATGGGCTACCATACTGTGTATGAGGAGCAATGGGCTTCCATACTGTGCATGGGGAGCTATGGGCTACCATCCTGTGTATGAGGAGATATGGGCTACCATACTGCGCAAGTGCAGATTTGGGCTTCCATACTGTGCATGGGGAGATATGGGCTACCATACTGTGCATGGGGAGATATGGGCTTCCATACTGTGCATGGGGTGCTATGGGCTACCATACTGTGTATGAGGAGCAATGGGATTTCATCCTGTGCATGGGGAGCTATGGGCTATCATACCGCGCATGGGGAGATATAGGCTACCACACTGTGTATGCGGAGTTATGGGCTACCATACTGTGCCTGTGGAGATATAGGCTACTATACTGTGTATGGGGAGATATGGGCTACCATACAGAGTATGGGGAGATATGGGCTTCCATACTGTGTATGGGAAGCTATGGGCTACCGAACTGTGTATGGGGAGGTATGGGCTACCATACTGTGTATGGGGAGGTATGGGCTACCATACTGTGTAAGGAGACATATATGCTACCATACTGAGTATGCGGAGATATGGGCTACCACACTGTGTATGGGGAGATATGGTCTACCATACTGTATTTGAGGAGCATTGGGTTTCCATACTGCGCATGGGGAGCTATAGGCTACCATACTATGTATGGGGAGATATGGGCTACCATACTGTGTATGGGGAGATATGAGCTTCCATACTGTGTATGGGTAGCATTGGGTTTCCATACTGTGCATGGGGAGCTATGGGCTACCATACTGTGTATGGAGACATGGGCTACCATACTGTGTATGGGGAGCTATGGGCTACCATACTGTGTAAGGAGAGATATATGCTTCCATACTGAGTATGCGGAGATATGGGCTACCACACTGTGTATGGGGAGTTATGGGTTAACGTACTGTGTATGGGGAGATATGGGCTACCATACTGTGTATGGGGAGATATGGGCTACCATACTGTGTATGGGGAGATATGGGCTGCCATAATGTGCAGGTGGAGACATAGGCTACCATACTGTACATGGGGAGATATGGGCTACCATAATGTGCATGTGGAGACATAGGCTACCATACTGTGTATGGGGAGATATGGGCTACCATACTGTGTATGGGGAGATATGGGCTACCATACTGTGTATGGGGAGCCATGGGCTACCATACTGTGTATGGGGAGATATGGGCTACCATACTGTGTATGGGGAGATATAGGCTACCATACTGTGTATGGGGAGATATAGGCTACCATACTGTGTATGGGGAGATATGGGCTACCATACTGTATATGAGGAGCTATGGCCTACCATATTGTGTATGGGGAGATATGGGCTACCATACTGTGTATGGGGAGATATGGGCTGCCATACTGTGTATGTGGAGGTATAGGCTACTATACTGTGTATGGGGAGATATGGTCTACCATACTGTGTATGGGAAGCTATGGGCTACCGAACTGTGTATGGGGAGATGTGGGCTACCATACTGTGCATGGGGAGATATGGGCTACCATACTGTGTATGGGGAGATATAGGCTACCATACTGTGTATGGGGAGATATGGGCTACCATACTGTGTATGGGGAGATATGGGCTATAATACTGCGAATAGGGATACATGGGCTACCATACTGTGTATGGGGAGATATGGGCTACCATACTGTGTATGGGGAGATATAGGCTACCATACTGTGTATGGGGAGATATGGGCTACCATACTGTGTATGGGGAGATATGGTCTACCATACTGTATTTGAGGAGCATTGGGTTTCCATACTGTGCATGGGGAGCTATAGGCTACCATACTATGTATGGGGAGATATGGGCTACCATACTGTGTATGGGGAGATATGATCTTCCATACTGTGTATGGGTAGCATTGGGTTTCCATACTGTGCATGGGGAGCTATGGGCTACCATACTGTGTATGGAGACATGGGCTAACATACTGTGTATGGGGAGCTATGGGCTACCATACTGTGTATGGGGAGCAATGGGCTTCCATACTGTGCATGGGGAGCTATGGGCTACCATCCTGTGTATGGGGAGATATGGGCTACCATAATGTGCAGGTGGAGACATAGGCTACCATACTGTATATGGGGAGATATGGGCTACCATAATGTGCATGTGGAGACATAGGCTACCATACTGTGTATAGGGAGATATGGGCTACCATACTGTGTATGGGGAGATATGGGCTACCATACTGTGTATGGGGAGCCATGGGCTACCATACTGTGTATGGGGAGATATGGGCTACCATACTGTGTATGGGGAGATATGGGCTATAGTACTGTGAATAGGGATACATGGGCTACCATACTGTGTACGGGGAGATATGGGCTACCATACTGTGTATGGGGAGATATAGGCTACCATACTGTGTATGGGGAGATATGGGCTACCATACTGTATATGAGGAGCTATGGCCTACCATATTGTGTATTGGGAGATATGGGCTACCATACTGTGTATGGGGAGATATGGGCTGCCATACTGTGTATGTGGAGGTATAGGCTACTATACTGTGTATGGGGAGATATGGTCTACCATACTGTGTATGGGAAGCTATGGGCTACCGAACTGTGTATGGGGAGATGTGGGCTACCATACTGTGTATGGGGAGATAAGGGCTACCATACTGTGTATGGGGAGATATGGGCTACCATACTGTGTATGGGGAGCCATGGGCTACCATACTGTGTATGGGGAGATATGGGCTACCATACTGTGTATGGGGAGATATGGGCTATAGTACTGTGAATAGGGATACATGGGCTACCATACTGTGTATGGGGAGATATGGGCTACCATACTGTGTATGGGGAGATATAGGCTACCATACTGTGTATGGGGAGATATGGGCTACCATACTGTATATGAGGAGCTATGGCCTACCATATTGTGTATTGGGAGATATGGGCTACCATACTGTGTATGGGGAGATATGGGCTGCCATACTGTGTATGTGGAGGTATAGGCTACTATACTGTGTATGGGGAGATATGGTCTACCATACTGTGTATGGGAAGCTATGGGCTACCGAACTGTGTATGGGGAGATGTGGGCTACCATACTGTGCATGGGGAGATATGGGCTACCATACTGTGTATGGGGAGATATAGGCTACCATACTGTGTATGGGGAGATATGGGCTACCATACTGTGTATGGGGAGATATGGGCTATAATACTGCGAATAGGGATACATGGGCTACCATACTGTGTATGGGGAGATATGGGCTACCATACTGTGTATGGGGAGATATAGGCTACCATACTGTGTATGGGGAGATATGGGCTATAATACTGCGAATAGGGATACATGGGCTACCATACTGTGTATGGGGAGATATGGGCTACCATACTGTGTATGGGGAGATCTGGTCTGCCATACTGTGTATGGGGAGATATGGGCTACCATATTGTGTATGGGGAGTTATGGTCTACCATACTGTATATGAGGAGCATTGGGTTTCCATACTGTGCATGGGGAGCTATAGGCTACCATACTGTGTATGGGGAGATATGGGCTACCATACTGTGCATGCGGAGTTATGGGCTACTATACTGTGTATGGGGAGATATGGGCTACCATACTGTGAATGGGAAGCTATGGGCTACCGAACTGTGTATGGGGAGATGTGGGCTACCATACTGTGTATGGGGAGATATGGGGTATCAGGGCTCTGCTTCTCAGTTATAGACATGTGTGATAATCTTCACATTTTTTTACCGGTGATTACATTTCATCTCATCCATGACAGCACTAACACCCAGTGCTGTGTTGGGTAAGAGGGAAATAAATAGGTGAGTGATGGCCAGCTATTAAGGGGTGGAGGAGGCTGGATTTTTTTTTTTACATTAGCACATGTCTACAATAATTCCATCTTTACGGTACTATATATAGATTTACACTCTGTATATAAAACATAAGAAATACCGGTAATTGAATTTCCCCAACACTATGAAAATGCATCATAGTTTTGGGGAAATAGGTGAGTGATGGCCGGCTATTTAGGGGTGGAGGAGGCCGGATTTTTTTTTTTTTTTTAAATAGGCTACCATACTGTGTATGTGGAGCTGTGGGCTGCCATACCGTGTATGGGGACTTATAGGCTACCATACTGTGTATATGGATATATAGGCTACTATATTGTGTATGGGGAAATATGGGCTACCATACTGTGTATGGGGAGCAATGGGCTTCCATACTGTGCATGGGGAGCTATGGGCTACCATACTGTGTATGAGGAGCAATGGGCTTCCATACTGTGCATGGGGAGCTATGGGCTACCATCCTGTGTATGAGGAGATATGGGCTACCATACTGCGCAAGAGGAGATATGGGCTTCCATACTGTGCATGGGGAGATATGGGCTACCATACTGTGCATGGGGAGATATGGGCTTCCATACTGTGCATGGGGTGCTATGGGCTACCATACTGTGTATGAGGAGCAATGGGATTTCATCCTGTGCATGGGGAGCTATGGGCTACCATACCGCGCATGGGGAGATATAGGCTACCACACTGTGTATGCGCAGTTATGGGCTACCATACTGTGCCTGTGGAGATATAGGCTACTATACTGTGTATGGGGAGATATGGGCTACCATACAGAGTATGGGGAGATATGGGCTTCCATACTGTGTATGGGAAGCTATGGGCTACCGAACTGTGTATGGGGAGGTATGGGCTACCATACTGTGTATGGGGAGGTATGGGCTACCATACTGTGTAAGGAGACATATATGCTACCATACTGAGTATGCGGAGATATGGGCTACCACACTGTGTATGGGGAGATATGGTCCACCATACTGTATTTGAGGAGCATTGGGTTTCCATACTGTGCATGGGGAGCTATAGGCTACCATACTATGTATGGGGAGATATGGGCTACCATACTGTGTATGGGGAGATATGAGCTTCCATACTGTGTATGGGTAGCATTGGGTTTCCATACTGTGCATGGGGAGCTATGGGCTACCATACTGTGTATGGAGACATGGGCTACCATACTGTGTATGGGGAGCTATGGGCTACCATACTGTGTAAGGAGAGATATATGCTTCCATACTGAGTATGCGGAGATATGGGCTACCACACTGTGTATGGGGAGTTATGGGTTAACGTACTGTGTATGGGGAGATATGGGCTACCATACTGTGTATGGGGAGATATGGGCTACCATACTGTGTATGGGGAGATATGGGCTACCATACTGTGTATGGGGAGATATGGGCTGCCATAATGTGCAGGTGGAGACATAGGCTACCATACTGTATATGGGGAGATATAGGCTACCATAATGTGCATGTGGAGACATAGGCTACCATACTGTGTATGGGGAGATATGGGCTACCATACTGTGTATGGGGAGATATGGGCTACCATACTGTGTATGGGGAGCCATGGGCTACCATACTGTGTATGGGGAGATATGGGCTACCATACTGTGTATGGGGAGATATAGGCTACCATACTGTGTATGGGGAGATATAGGCTACCATACTGTGTATGGGGAGATATGGGCTACCATACTGTATATGAGGAGCTATGGCCTACCATATTGTGTATGGGGAGATATGGGCTACCATACTGTGTATGGGGAGATATGGGCTGCCATACTGTATATGTGGAGGTATAGGCTACTATACTGTGTATGGGGAGATATGGTCTACCATACTGTGTATGGGAAGCTATGGGCTACCGAACTGTGTATGGGGAGATGTGGGCTACCATACTGTGCATGGGGAGATATGGGCTACCATACTGTGTATGGGGAGATATAGGCTACCATACTGTGTATGGGGAGATATGGGCTACCATACTGTGTATGGGGAGATATGGGCTATAATACTGCGAATAGGGATACATGGGCTACCATACTGTGTATGGGGAGATATGGGCTACCATACTGTGTATGGGGAGATATAGGCTACCATACTGTGTATGGGGAGATATGGGCTACCATACTGTGTATGGGGAGATATGGTCTACCATACTGTATTTGAGGAGCATTGTGTTTCCATACTGTGCATGGGGAGCTATAGGCTACCATACTGTGTATGGGGAGATATGATCTTCCATACTGTGTATGGGTAGCATTGGGTTTCCATACTGTGCATGGGGAGCTATGGGCTACCATACTGTGTATGGAGACATGGGCTACCATACTGTGTATGGGGAGCTATGGGCTACCATACTGTGTATGGGGAGCAATGGGCTTCCATACTGTGCATGGGGAGCTATGGGCTACCATCCTGTGTATGGGGAGATATGGGCTACCATAATGTGCAGGTGGAGACATAGGCTACCATACTGTATATGGGGAGATATGGGCTACCATAATGTGCATGTGGAGACATAGGCTACCATACTGTGTATGGGGAGATATGGGCTACCATACTGTGTATGGGGAGATATGGGCTACCATACTGTGTATGGGGAGCCATGGGCTACCATACTGTGTATGGGGAGATATGGGCTACCATACTGTGTATGGGGAGATATGGGCTATAGTACTGTGTATGTGGAGGTATAGGCTACTATACTGTGTATGGGGAGATATGGTCTACCATACTGTGTATGGGAAGCTATGGGCTACCGAACTGTGTATGGGGAGATGTGGGCTACCATACTGTGCATGGGGAGATATGGGCTACCATACTGTGTATGGGGAGATATAGGCTACCATACTGTGTATGGGGAGATATGGGCTACCATACTGTGTATGGGGAGATATGGGCTATAATACTGCGAATAGGGATACATGGGCTACCATACTGTGTATGGGGAGATATGGGCTACCATACTGTGTATGGGGAGATATAGGCTACCATACTGTGTATGGGGAGATATGGGCTATAATACTGCGAATAGGGATACATGGGCTACCATACTGTGTATGGGGAGATATGGGCTACCATACTGTGTATGGGGAGATATAGGCTACCATACTGTGTATGGGGAGATCTGGTCTGCCATACTGTATATGAGGAGCATTGGGTTTCCATACTGTGTATGGGGAGATATGGGCTACCATACTGTGTATGGGGAGACATGGGCTACCATATTGTGTATGGGGAGTTATGGTCTACCATACTGTATATGAGGAGCATTGGGTTTCCATACTGTGCATGGGGAGCTATAGGCTACCATACTGTGTATGGGGAGATATGGGCTACCATACTGTGCATGCGGAGTTATGGGCTACTATACTGTGTATGGGGAGATATGGGCTACCATACTGTGAATGGGAAGCTATGGGCTACCGAACTGTGTATGGGGAGATGTGGGCTACCATACTGTGTATGGGGAGATATGGGGTATCAGGGCTCTGCTTCTCAGTTATAGACATGTGTGATAATCTTCACATTTTTTTACCGGTGATTACATTTCATCTCATCCATGACAGCACTAATACCCAGTACCCAGTGCTGTGTTGGGTAAGAGGGAAATAAATAGGTGAGTGATGGCCAGCTATTAAGGGGTGGAGGAGGCTGGATTTTTTTTTTTTACATTAGCACATGTCTACAATAATTCCATCTTTACGGTACTATATATAGATTTACACTCTGTATATAAAACATAAGAAATACCGGTAATTGAATTTCCCCAACACTATGAAAATGCATCATAGTTTTGGGGAAATAGGTGAGTGATGGCCGGCTATTTAGGGGTGGAGGAGGCCGGATTTTTTTTTTTTTTTTTTTAAATAGGCTACCATACTGTGTATGTGGAGCTGTGGGCTGCCATACCGTGTATGGGGACTTATAGGCTACCATACTGTGTATATGGATATATAGGCTACTATATTGTGTATGGGGAGATATGGGCTACCATACTGTGTATGGGGAGCAATGGGCTTCCATACTGTGCATGGGGAGCTATGGGCTACCATACTGTGTATGAGGAGCAATGGGCTTCCATACTGTGCATGGGGAGCTATGGGCTACCATCCTGTGTATGAGGAGATATGGGCTACCATACTGTGCAAGAGGAGATATGGGCTTCCATACTGTGCATGGGGAGATATGGGCTACCATACTGTGCATGGGGAGATATGGGCTTCCATACTGTGCATGGGGTGCTATGGGCTACCATACTGTGTATGAGGAGCAATGGGATTTCATCCTGTGCATGGGGAGCTATGGGCTACCATACCGCGCATGGGGAGATATAGGCTACCACACTGTGTATGCGGAGTTATGGGCTACCATACTGTGCCTGTGGAGATATAGGCTACTATACTGTGTATGGGGAGATATGGGCTACCATACAGAGTATGGGGAGATATGGGCTTCCATACTGTGTATGGGAAGCTATGGGCTACCGAACTGTGTATGGGGAGGTATGGGCTACCATACTGTGTATGGGGAGGTATGGGCTACCATACTGTGTAAGGAGACATATATGCTACCATACTGAGTATGCGGAGATATGGGCTACCACACTGTGTATGGGGAGATATAGTCTACCATACTGTATTTGAGGAGCATTGGGTTTCCATACTGTGCATGGGGAGCTATAGGCTACCATACTATGTATGGGGAGATATGGGCTACCATACTGTGTATGGGGAGATATGAGCTTCCATACTGTGTATGGGTAGCATTGGGTTTCCATACTGTGCATGGGGAGCTATGGGCTACCATACTGTGTATGGAGACATGGGCTACCATACTGTGTATGGGGAGCTATGGGCTACCATACTGTGTAAGGAGAGATATATGCTTCCATACTGAGTATGCGGAGATATGGGCTACCACACTGTGTATGGGGAGTTATGGGTTAACGTACTGTGTATGGGGAGATATGGGCTACCATACTGTGTATGGGGAGATATGGGCTACCATACTGTGTATGGGGAGATATGGGCTACCATACTGTGTATGGGGAGATATGGGCTGCCATAATGTGCAGGTGGAGACATAGGCTACCATACTGTATATGGGGAGATATGGGCTACCATACTGTGTATGGGGAGATATGGGCTACCATACTGTGTATGGGGAGATATGGGCTACCATACTGTGTATGGGGAGATATGGGCTGCCATAATGTGCATGTGGAGACATAGGCTACCATACTGTGTATGGGGAGATATGGGCTACCATACTGTGTATGGGGAGATATGGGCTACCATACTGTGTATGGGGAGCCATGGGCTACCATACTGTGTATGGGGAGATATGGGCTACCATACTGTGTATGGGGAGATATAGGCTACCATACTGTGTATGGGGAGATATAGGCTACCATACTGTGTATGGGGAGATATGGGCTACCATACTGTATATGAGGAGCTATGGCCTACCATATTGTGTATGGGGAGATATGGGCTACCATACTGTGTATGGGGAGATATGGGCTGCCATACTGTGTATGTGGAGGTATAGGCTACTATACTGTGTATGGGGAGATATGGTCTACCATACTGTGTATGGGAAGCTATGGGCTACCGAACTGTGTATGGGGAGATGTGGGCTACCATACTGTGCATGGGGAGATATGGGCTACCATACTGTGTATGGGGAGATATAGGCTACCATACTGTGTATGGGGAGATATGGGCTACCATACTGTGTATGGGGAGATATGGGCTATAATACTGCGAATAGGGATACATGGGCTACCATACTGTGTATGGGGAGATATGGGCTACCATACTGTGTATGGGGAGATATAGGCTACCATACTGTGTATGGGGAGATATGGGCTACCATACTGTGTATGGGGAGATATGGTCTACCATACTGTATTTGAGGAGCATTGGGTTTCCATACTGTGCATGGGGAGCTATGGGCTACCATACTGTGTATGGAGACATGGGCTACCATACTGTGTATGGGGAGCTATGGGCTACCATACTGTGTATGGGGAGCAATGGGCTTCCATACTGTGCATGGGGAGCTATGGGCTACCATCCTGTGTATGGGGAGATATGGGCTACCATAATGTGCAGGTGGAGACATAGGATACCATACTGTATATGGGGAGATATGGGCTACCATAATGTGCATGTGGAGACATAGGCTACCATACTGTGTATGGGGAGATATGGGCTACCATACTGTGTATAGGGAGATATGGGCTACCATACTGTGTATGGGGAGCCATGGGCTACCATACTGTGTATGGGGAGATATGGGCTACCATACTGTGTATGGGGAGATATGGGCTATAGTACTGTGAATAGGGATACATGGGCTACCATACTGTGTATGGGGAGATATGGGCTACCATACTGTGTATGGGGAGATATAGGCTACCATACTGTGTATGGGGAGATATGGGCTACCATACTGTATATGAGGAGCTATGGCCTACCATATTGTGTATTGGGAGATATGGGCTACCATACTGTGTATGGGGATATATGGGCTGCCATACTGTGTATGTGGAGGTATAGGCTACTATACTGTGTATGGGGAGATATGGTCTACCATACTGTGTATGGGAAGCTATGGGATACCGAACTGTGTATGGGGAGATGTGGGCTACCATACTGTGCATGGGGAGATATGGGCTACCATACTGTGTATGGGGAGATATAGGCTACCATACTGTGTATGGGGAGATATGGGCTACCATACTGTGTATGGGGAGATATGGGCTATAATACTGCGAATAGGGATACATGGGCTACCATACTGTGTATGGGGAGATATGGGCTACCATACTGTGTATGGGGAGATATAGGCTACCATACTGTGTATGGGGAGATATGGGCTATAATACTACGATTAGGGATACATGGGCTACCATACTGTGTATGGGGAGATATGGGCTACCATACTGTGTATGGGGAGATATAGGCTACCATACTGTGTATGGGGAGATCTGGTCTGCCATACTGTATATGAGGAGCATTGGGTTTCCATACTGTGTATGGGGAGATATGGGCTACCATACTGTGTATGGGGAGACATGGGCTACCATATTGTGTATGGGGAGTTATGGTCTACCATACTGTATATGAGGAGCATTGGGTTTCCATACTGTGCATGGGGAGCTATAGGCTACCATACTGTGTATGGGGAGATATGGGCTACCATACTGTGCATGCGGA